>NC_139021.1:60571428-60812589 GCF_964662115.1 Mustela nivalis
ACCAAAAACAAAGGCAACAAAATAAGAAAAATGCAGGACTTCATCAGACTAAAATGCTTGTGCCCAAAGGAAATCATCAGCATAATGAAAAGACAACTTACTGAATAAAAGACAATAAATGAAATCACATCTGAGTTGCTATCAAAAGTTTATAAAGAATTCATACAACTCAATAACAAAAAACAAGCAATCGGATTTAAAAATGAGTAGAGGTTTTTCCAAGAAAGGCATACAGATTGCTAATAGATACATTAAAATGTACTCAACATCACCAATCATTACAGATACATAAATCAAAACCTTATTACCTCACACCTTTTAGAATGGTTAATATCACAAAGACAAGTAACAAACTTCCCGGGGAGATAATGGAAAAGGTCACCTCAGTCCATGGATACATCTAAATAACACCCATAACACATAAATAATCCAGAAGCAGCCTGAAAATTGGCAGAACACACTCTCCACAGCTGATTGTAGAGAAGAGCCCACATTGAAAATGATAGGAAGGACAAAGACATGGTCAGGAACAAAACAGATACTTGAAACTGACTGTGGGAGTGAGGGACATGGCAACCACAGAGAAGGGATAGGAGCAGAATCCACCCAGGCATGCCAGGCACAAGGTACCCTCACTGAAGAGACAGATCCCCATAGCATTTGGTTTTGAAAACCAGAGGGGCTTAACTACATGAATTCTTACAATCAGTGGGGCCCAACACCTGGAACTTTAAAAATCAACACATTCAGCTCTGGGAGAGACAGGAGGGCAATAGGAAACTGAACCCCCAGCCTCAAAGAGCCAACAAAACAAACAACTTCACAAAGGTACAGCATAGAAGTAGCAGTCTGAAAAATGCCTGGAGTATATGGGAAGGAGATTTATTTATTAAACTCGGAACATGAACTGGAGGGAGAGGCAGGAATCTTTAGGAAACTTCTCCAAGAAGAAAAGAATTGGTGGGATCTACTTCCCTTCCCCAACCTCTAGCCTGAATACACGCATTCTTGCAGGAATGAGCATGAACATTGCACCTAGCTTGCTAACAATGCACCTTGCACCATGCTCTCCTACACTCTTGCCTTCTTTTATAAACCCTTGGCAGGAGTTCTCCATAATTGCTCCAATTCCCCTTCCACAGTGGAGTGGTGCAAACCTTACAAACAGCACACCCCACTTCCACATTCTCCTGTCGACCCACCCTCAACAGTTCTTCAAAAGGGCTCTAGGTCCCTTCTGGTAGTAAGCCAGTGCAAACATCACTAACAATGCATGCCCCAGGCCTGTGTTCTCTGTGGATGCACCCACCAAAGCACCCTCAACAGAAGTCCATCCAAAGCAACACCACAAGCATGGTATTGGGCAAACACTCCTGACAGGGGCTGGTACCACTTCAAAGTGACCCATGCCTGGGGAAAAGGGAAGATAGCCATATACACCAGTTCAAATGCAGGATCAGCAGTGTGCTGCTTCTTTTAAGAAGACATTTAGTTGACTGTGGGCACTGCCCATCAATAAAAGCCTCTCATGGGACAACACAGAGAGAGCAACTGCAGTTCAGTGCAACGGCAACTCTGGAAGACCCCAACTCTGACCCAACTCAATCCCTGGGTGGCCCAAGACTGGCCCATTAACAATATAAAGACTGAACCCTGCCAATGAATGGCAAAAAGAGCCATTGCAGATGACTGGACTAAGAGAAAATGTGACTCAGGCACAACAGTAGGGTACATGCAACACACATAGGAGATATCCCTGAAGCACGAGGTTCTGGGGAATAGGGGAGATTGAACTACATGGCAATACAAGACCTCTTCTTGTATTGTATATAAGGCCACTACTTTCAAGAGCAGGAGCTATAGCTGACTTTCCTAATACATAAAAACAGATACAGAATTAGACATAATGAGGAGACAGAGGAATATGTCCTGAATGAAAGAACAGGAAAAAAAAAAGCAATAGCAAGAGAGATAAATAAAACAGAGATAAGTAATATTCATGAAAGAGAATTTAAAGTAATGATCATAAAGGTACTCACTGGACTTGAGAAAAGAGTGGAGGATCTCAGCAAGATTCTCAACAAAGACATAGAAAACATAAAATAGAACCAATCAGAGATTTAAAAAAAACTCAACCACTGAAATAAAAAATGAAATTAGAGGGAATAAAGTAGAGAAATACTACTAGAGAAAGTAGATGAACAGATCAATAACTTGCAGAACAGAGTAATGGAAAGCAATCAAGCTGAACAGGAGAAAGAAAAAAGAACTTAAAAATGAGAACAGATTAAGAGAACTCAGTAACACCATCAAGCATAAAAATATTTGCATAATAATGATCCCAAAAGGAGAAGAGAGGGAAATAGGGCAGAAAAATTACTTGAAGAAATAATAGATGATAACTTCCTTAATTTAAAGGATGTAGAAATCCAGATCCAGAGGCACAGAGAGCCCCCAAGAAAATTAACCCAAGGAGTTCCATAGCAAGACACACAGTAATTAAAATGACAAAGAATAATAATAAAGAGATAATTTTAAAAGCAGAAAGAGAAAAGAAAACAGTTACATACAAGGGAAACCCCATAAGGTTATCAGCTGATTTTTCAGCAAAAACTGTGAAAGCCAGAAGGGAGTGGCATGATATATTCAAAGTGCTAAAACAAAAAAAAAATCTGCAGCCAAGAATACTCTCTCCAGCAAGGCTATTATTCAAAATTGAAAGAGAGATAGTTTCCCAAAGAAAATTTTAAAGAATTCATGACCACTAGACTAGCCTTACTAAGGATGTTAAAATGGACTCTGTGAGTGGAAAGAACATAACAAGGAGTAAGAAAAGGAAGAAGCACAGAAGCAGTAAAATTAAGTATATCTATTTAAAAAAAAATCAGGTGGGTGGGGGGTATGTTAAATAAGGGTTGGGTATTAAGGAGGCACTTGTCCTGTTGAGCACTGGCTGATGTATGGAAATTGAATCACTACATTGTACACCCAAAGCTAAAATAACACTGTTTATTAACTAACTGGAACTAAAATAAAAACTTTAAAAAAAGAAAATATATTACACATGTACAATAGAGTATTATTTAGCCATAAAAAATAAAATCTTGCCATTGCAACAAAATGGCTAGACTTTGAGCACATTATGCTAAGTGAAATAAATCAGACAAAGAAATACAATATGATCTCACTTATCTATGGAACCTAGAAACAGAACAAAACAAACAACCTGAGCTCATAAATACAGAGAATAGGTTGACAGTTGGTGGTTGTCACAGTCAGGGGATAAGGAGTAGGCAAAATGGGTGAAGGGGTCAAAAGGTATAAATTTCCAGTTATAAAATAATTAAGTCATGGGGACTACAGTTAACAATACTGTACTGAAAATTTGAAAGTTGCAAAAAGAAGAGTTCTTACAAGTTCTCACAAGAGAAACAATTTTTTTTTAAAGATTTTATTTATTTATTTGACAGAGAGAGATCACAAGTAGGCAGAGAGGCAGGCAGAGAGAGAGAGAGGAGGAAGCAGGCTCCCTGCTGAGCAGAAAGCCCGATGCGGGGCTCGATCCCAGGACCCTGAGACCATGACCTGAGCCGAAGGCAGCAGCTTAACCCACTGAGCCACCCAGGTGCCCGAGAAACAATTTTTTAACCCCGTATAGCATCAATGTTAATCAGATCTATTGTGATGATCATTTGCAATATACATAAATATGAAATCATGTTGTGCACCTGGGACTAAAATAGTGTTATGTGGGAAGTATACCTCAATAAAAAAGTGAATGTTTGATGACAAATATGAAGGTACTATAAATTATACTTCAATGTGCCAATAAGCAAGGAGCATTGTGCCTCTGTGTTCCAGGAGAATCTTCAACCTCCCCCACATCACATTTAGCATACTTTGTGTTGGTTAATTGCCTCAAGCTCTCTCTAGCCCCTTAGTTCTATGAGGATTGGAATCATGTCTGTTTTGTCCATCCCATCTCTAATAGAGAGTACATGAGAGAGAATTAAGTTAAATAAATAAATAAATAAATAAAGTACATCTATTTAATGAAATAATGTGCAGCCATTAAAGAAATGATGTAGTGCTATAGTTTAGTCACAGAAAGCTACCCACAAATTATTATTTAGTCCAAAGGGAAAAAAAAATCAAGGCACAGATTGAATGAATATATGCCGGTGTATGCAGTGATAACCTATGAATGGTGGAATTTTAAAGGATTTTAACTTCTTGATTATGTCTTTATTTTCTTAAGCTACCAATGAGCAAATGGTATATCTGAATGAAAGGTGGTGCAGCCACTCTGGAAAACAGTATGGAGGCTCCCCTGAAAGTTGAAAATAGAGCTACCCCATGACCCAGCAATTGCACTATTGGGTATTTAACTTAAGATACAAATGTAGTGATATAAAGGGGCACATGCACCCCAATGTTTATAGCAGCAATGTTCACAATAGCCAAACTATGGAAAGAACCTAGATGTCCATCTATGAATGGATAAAGAAGATGTGGTATGTATACATACAATGGAATACCATGCAGCCATCAAAAGAAATGAAATCTTGCCATTTGCAATGACATGGATGGAACTAGAGGGTATTATGCTAAGCGATATAAGAGGTCATGGGTGGTAGGAAAGGAAAAAATGAAACAAGAGGGGACTGCGGAGGGAGACAAAGTATAAGAGACTCTTAATCACAGGAAACAAGCTGAGAGTTGCTGAGAGGGGCAGAAGGAGGGATAGGGTGGCTGGGTTATGGACATTGGGGAGGGTATGTGCTATGGTGAGTGCTGTGAATTGTGTAAGACTGATGGTTCACAGACCTGTACCCTTGAGGCAAATAATATATTACATGTTAATAATTTTTTTTTAAAAATTAAATAACTTAAAAGCTATTTTAATTTTTTAAAATGAATTTTCCTTATTTTTCTAATCACTATGTTTAGCAAGATTTAGCTCATAAACCATGTCTCCAGCAAAGAGGTGATTTCTTCTCTGAAGCTAGGCATTTTTGAGAGCCATGCCCTGTTCAAGAGATGAAGCTTTCCATGATCTCTGCTTTCTCATACATCTTTCCAGTCTGTGGGGTGGAAAAGTACTGGGTCACCCAGGTAGGCCAGTCCCCTGCCACCACAGCCTTGGCTTGAAACCTCTTTGTATCACCAACACCATTTACTTTTCACCATGTAGTCAGTGAATCTCTATTCATGTTGTAGGCCCTGAATAACTATGCTAGACCCTGAACTAGACAAAAGGAATGTATGGGGGATTGGCTGGCACAGAGTTTAAGGCCTCAAGGAGATCACGAAATCCTTGGAAGACAAGACACACACACACACACACACACACACACATACTTGTGTACACACACACCAACACAACAACAGGATTATCTACATCCCATCTCCTTGAGGCCACAGTCTTGGCACTGGTGATTACTAGCTATACCTGGAAGCCAGCATACCAATGACAGTGGACAACATTGACTACTGTTTGGCTTTCCAGCTTATTTAACTGCATTTTAATATTATCCACTAGAAAAAGTACTGGTGGTATCTTTGAGAAGTACACAAAAATATAAAGAAACAATAAACTTCTGCATGATTTTTCTATATAAGGCATGAGCCCTGTTAATATTTTAACTCGTTTCTTTTTAACCCTCCTATTCTTTCTTCTTACACAGTTGAGATCAAACTGCATATTCAACTTTTTTAAAAAGATCTTATTTAACTGTCAGAGAGAATGAGAGAGAGAGAGAGCATGCACAATAGAGGGAGTTGCAGGCAGAGGGAGAATCAGGCTCCTCCCTGAGTAAGGAGCCATTTGCAGGACTTGATCCCAGGACCCTGCAATCATGACCATGAGCCAAAGGCAGGTAGGTGCTTAATCAACTGAGCCACCCAGGCATCCCACATTTTCAACTTTTTATCTCTTTTTTCCTGACAGGATTAGTATTTACCCATGTCATTAAACACACTTCCTAAACACCCTTGTTTAGGGGGGCATGATAATTCATTATAAGAGTACATACTATTTGCCAGATGCTGTACCAAGCACTACAGAAGCTGTAGGAACTAACGCTAGGGGCTGCTAACCACTTTTCTAAGAGCTGGGTAAGGGGATTGTTTCATTTCATCCTGACAACTTTAGAAGATAACATTCAGAATAAAAAAGAAAAAGGTCCTCAGTTATAAAAATGTAATGCACTTAATCAAAGTCAAAGAAGTGGTAAAGGGCAGAACTAGGATAGGAACCTAGAAAATCTGACTCCAAAACCTACCTACTGAACTATCATGTTACCCCCTGCCCTCATCCCCTGAATGGATAGTAATGGCTCATAGTAAGCTGTATGCCAGGCTCTGGTATAAGCTCTTGAGGTCCATGAATTTATGTAATTCCCACCATCATTCTCTTACTATCCTCTTTTTACAGATGAGAAAGCAGACACTTCGAAAGGATAGATGGTGTGCTTAAGATCACACAGGCAGAGTGTGATGGTCTTGAGTTTGAACCCAGGTCTCTTGACTCCAGCCCCCAACTTGACTGTTCTTCTCTATGAAGACATAAAACATAGCCTCATTGCCAGGTCTAACATCATGAAGCTGTTCCCTCCTATAAGTTTTCTGCTGAGGGTTTTATAGTTTTTGCCTTAACATTTAAGCTTTTTACCTATTTTGAGTTAATTTTTGTATATGGTGTCAGGTAAGGGTCGAGCATCATTCTTTCGCAATGTGGATATCTGGTTTCCCTAGCACCATTTGTTAGAAAAGACTGTACTTTCTCCACTGAAAGGTCTTGGAACTCTCCTGAAAGACACTGGACATGTGAGGGTTTATTTGGGCTCTCTATTCTATTGTATTGGTCAAGATTTCTGTCTTTATATTTTGATTATTTTAGCTTTGTATTGAGTTTTGAAATCAGGAAGTGTAAGACTTCCAATTTTGTTCTTTTTTCCCCCCAAGCTTTTGTTTGCTTGTTTACTTTGCAATTTGGGACCCCTTGAGATTCCACGTGGATTTTAGGATGGATTTCTCTATTTCTGTAAAAACAACAACAACAACAACAACAAATGTTGCTGGGATTTTGAAAGAGTCCACAATAACAACATGCAAATCAATAATTACAACAAAATGCTGTGTTGGGAGCCACTAATCTTCCCCACTATACTTTAAGGATTCCAAGGGTAATCATTTCATATTTGTAATTCCCTCAGAATGTAGTTTGAATCACGCGTTGGATAGAATTCGATTAATGCCTCTGAATGAATCGGGATTACAGAGCATCAGATACTTCCTCATCTGGTAAGAACCAAGATATTTTAGGAACTGAACAAGATTGAAAAGAAACAGTGTCTTCTTTATGATCAGACTTCTAATTTCTCAGTAAAGTAAGACAAAGTTGAGGCCTGGCTGGTACAAACACATCATAATTTCCATGGTTATATAAGAACTTGGACAGATGCAAAATAAAGTGTGGATTTTTTTTTTCCTACAGTTTAAAACAAGTAGAAACTCTTCCCAATGTCCCACAGCCCCCAGCCAAGCCAGCTGTAGCTTAATAAAATCTAAAGGTGACACACACACACACACACACACGTGCATGTGCCTATCAGAGGTAAGTGGTTTATTATTTCAGGGGCTGTATTACTGACTGCATGCTTTATTGTAAGTGCTCAGAATTGGACATGGTTTATTCCATTTATAGCATTAGTACTATTTTTTAAGTTTAAATAAACTAAACAGATTGAAGAATTGGAGTTCGCATAGTAATGTTGTTATATAATATAAAAGGTATGAAACATAAACCTCTTCCTTCCTTCTGCAGAGTCTAATGAAACTGCCAGTTGTTTATTTTAGCACAAGAAACTCTTGGCCTGCAGAGCACAGGAAAGACAGAAGAAACGCTTACTTTGATTCTTCTAGAATTAACCCAAGAGGCCTTGTAAACCAAGATAGCAAAAGTGCCCTTATACTGCCAGCCCAGGCACCGTCTCCTTTGCAGCCCCTTCTCTTGGCAAACAAAACTCCTAGAGCTCACAAAGGAATAGTCCAGCATCCAGTGGTGGTGGTGTGCAGGAAGAGAATTCACTTTCATCTAGACCAGGAAGCCTCAACCTTTTATGGGATATAGACCCCTTTGAAATCTTAAGAAATATGTGAACTCTGACCCCCAACCCAAACTCAAATGCAAACGTACCTGCAAACTTTTACATATGATCTCAGGGGGTTCACAGACTAAACTTCTGATCCACTACATGTCAGCTTTGTGCTACGTACTGTTTTAGGTGAATTAATCCAATGTTATATACATTTATCTGGCAAGTGATGTTGTTTGGACTAAGGGATATAGGGAAGTATTACAGAATGACACGTTTGCTAGTATATTTTAATGGATTTGCCAGGAAAAGAGCCCCACTGGTATAAGACCTGGGGACAGCGAAGAGACTTGCTAAACCACCATACAGTAAAGAATTTGGCCTTGTATGTTTCAAACAAACCACCTGTTCTTAGCAGGATGCAAGGGCTGGGCCGAGGGTAGGATCAGGTAGGTTCGCCTCTGGGAGAGATGGAATTCTGGGCTAGATGAACAGAGGTAAAGCAGAGGTCTTTATGGATGTGTGAAATGTTTCCCGTGTTTTGCTTTGATCTCATGGCCCCACCAAGGCAAGGGGACCAGCATGGGATTCTTCTGTACTCTCACTGCTACCTAAAAAGAAGATAGGTTTTCTGGATTTGTACTAGTGAAAACACAATTTAAAAATTCTGTCCCTGATGTGCACCTGGAGGAGTTACTGGCTTTGAAACTGAAGTCTTATCCCCATTTAAAAGAATAGAGAATAAACATGCCCTATTTATCTCCTTTTCAGGAGCCTTCCCTTTTCACACAGAGTCAAAGGACTCTCATTATAGAGCACTAGGGAGAATTCTGGAAAACACCAAAGACATCAGTGGGACATAACCTCAGGTCTCTAGAGCCCATTGCACAATTTCTGGGATTCTGCCACTCTTTGCTCTGAAATAATTCAGAAAAAGCTACAAATGTAAATAACAAACATAAATAACAAACATAAATACTGAATGCAATATAAGCTGAACACTGATCTGAAATTCTACCAAGGTGCATGAAGAATAAAACAGTAAGGCAGAAAGGAAGATGCCTGGAGGAAATAAATCCAACCTCAACAGGAAGAATGAGTTAGCTAGGAGAAAGAGGGAAGCAATGTAGAGACAGATTTGGATTCTGAGAGAACATCGTTTCCTCTCATGACCTATGGGTCCTCTTCAGCCTCAGTTTTTTTGGTCCTTAAATGGTGATAAAAGTATTTACTTCAGGACAGACTATTCTGGATTAAGAGATATAACAACCAATCATGTGTGACCTTATTTGGATCCTGAGATGAACAAACCAACTAAAAAAGGAACTTCTGAAATAATAAGAAAAATGAAGATGGCTGAATATTAGAGGATACCAAAGGATTATTATGTTAATGCTTTGATGAAATGTTCTTATTTTTATTTATTTATTTTTTAAGATATGCATTGATATAGAAGTAACACCATCTGAGTCCTGGAATTCGCTTTACAATCTTAACAACCAAGAAGGGAGGGATGGAGGGAAGGTGCAAATAGGAGTTCTGATTTCCAAAGGCTTCTTTTGGCTCCACCCAGCTATAAACAGCCAGCTCATCCAAACCCTCCCTCTCTAAAACACATTGCCACATTGAAAAACCCAAACATTCTTTTTTTTTTTTTAAAGATTTTATTTATTTATTTGACAGAGAGAGAGATCACAAGTAGGCAGAGAGGCAGGCAGAGAGAGAGAAAGAAGCAGGCTCCCCGCTGAGCAGAGAGCCCGATGCGGGGCTCTATCCCAGGACCCTGAGATCATGACCTGAGCCTAAGGCAGAGGCTTTAACCCACTGAGCCACCTAGGTACCCTAAACCCAAATAGTCTTAAAACATCCTTCGATATGAGCCACACAAGATGCGGGCTGCTAGTGGGGGCTACCTGTAGGTATTACATATTCTCAAATCAATTCCTTGACATTTTTACGACATCACAAAATCTACACCTTTGCTCTAGCCTAAATCAACAACAAAAGCATCAGCCAAGACTGCATAGATTACAGGATTCTTGTAAATCAGCAGTTGCCTTTGGGCTCGAGGGGCCTCCAAATTTGACCAGCTGTTCAAAACAGTAAAATCTCATTAGTTCAATGTCCAGCCACTCAACAGTAAGGCTGACTTCAAAGTCACACTCTGCAACCAAGAGAGAATAACCAGGAAACTTTTGTATTTATAAGGTGATTAATAAGCTAGAAACCCAATTTCTTGTCAATAAGGAAAAAGAGATAGTATGCTATTTAAAGAAGGGGTTTTTTTCCCCTCCTTTTAATTATTCTTCCCCTTCCCTTGTATGAGGAGACACTTTTTCTTTTTCTAATGGAGAAGAACTGGTAGGGCTTTGCTCCCCTATAATTAGATGTTAAAAGCCATTAATGCAAGCTTGATGTTGACTGTTCTGATGCACATAAAACTTTCACTTGGTGATCACATTGACTTGGGCTACAGGCTGTGAAAATTTGGCATTGACTTTCATCTCTGCTGACCAGTGTTATGGAACAGTGGGTACTATTCATTGGTATTTTAGTAAAACCCATATATACCAGAGATTCTTTCTTAAATACATGCTAACACTGACGTGATTGGTTGGTAAGTACATTGGACACCAAATCTGGCCCAATATCTAGCACACGGTGAAAAAAGAGGGGAAAACTGTGAGCATGTGTGGGCATATTTATTTATTTTTTTTTTAAAGATTTTATTTTATTTGACAGAGAGAGAGATCACAAGTAGGCAGAGAGGCAGGCAGAGAGAGGAGGAAGCAGGCTCCCTGCTGAGCAGAGAGCCCGACGTGGGACTCGATCCCAGGACCCTGAGATCATGACCTGAGCCGAGGGCAGCGGCTTAATCCACTGAGCCACCCAGGTGCCCCTGTGGGCATATTTATTAATTTGAGGGCATAGTGATGGGGATGCTGAGGGAAGCTAATTACAAAGCTAATTATCCTGATCACTGGCAAGCTAAAGCAAAATAGAACACTCAGCTGATATTCAACACCAGATGTTTTCACCTTTGTTAATGGTCTACATATACTCAGAGAGTTTGAGAAGTCTTTATGTTCTGATTTGATGTAGGGTCTATGGGGAACATAATGGTGATCAAGGGCACTGAGAGAAGGCAAGAGGTAGAAGGTGGTGTACTTGACTTTGAACCCCCTACTTCTTCCCAGTGATAAGCTTTTGCGTGGAGCAGGTGTGTCAGTATAACAAAGCCTACTCATTGGGTAAAAAACTCTTGAAACCAAGATTTGGTAAGAGGGGTCCAGCTGGTCCATTAAGGAATGGAAGCCCACACCTGGCTGGACCAATAAATCCGTCCTTAAAAGTGTGCTTCTGTCAAGCGAGCACATGCACAAATCCGCTCTTCACATCTTGTCTCTTGAACATGTTGTTTTTATCATCATGTTGCATTCTACCTCTTCCAGAAGCTATTCTGGAAAAGCTCAGCTTTAAAATTAAAGAGGATAAAAGAAATGCCAGTAACCATGCCACTGTCATAATTTCTTTTTAAAGAACCACATCACTCTAGAGCATTTTCATGGTGGGTTTTGAAAAGGAAGCTTAGGGACAATAACAGATTTCTGTTCAAAAGGGCACAGCTTCGCTAGCCCAGGATTTCAATAGAAAAAGCTTCATGACAGCTAACTTCCATATCAGTGTAACAATAGGGCTGTTACATAAAAGATGTTCAACAGATGTTTGTTAGCTGAGTGAATAAATGAAATCAGTCTATTTTACCTGTTGTTTGGTGGCAAGGGAAAAGTATCGCCCATGAGATTCACAAGGTTGTCTGAGAATGAACTTCACTAAGACTTTACTTCATTCCTTTTTATCATGTTTCTCTTGCACCATAAACTCGCATGTTTGCTAAACATGCTACTCATTTATTTGTCACATGGATGCCAAACACATTTGTCAAAGAGGAGGAAGTCAGAATCCTGCTGTGCGTGTTTTGTATTCTTTAAAAACAACGCCAAACCAACCACAGAAGGCCACTAAGTATTAAACGGACTATTCCGTTGAACGATCAGCCCTTGCTGGCGAGTTTTCCAAATTGCCAGAACGGTTTTAGAAACCAGACCAGAGACAATGTTAATGTACAAAACTCTGCCAGATTCTCACACAAGTTTTTAACATCACCCTTCATAGTTTGGTACAGATGAAAGGGTAACGGGAAGCCTGCGGAAAATATGAGTAGTGGGGTCACAGATTTTTCTTTGCTTCTCACGTATCCCTCCATACTCTAGAAGGGAAGGAAATAACTTACGCAATGTTGTGATAGTATTAAGTGACCATTGTTTCCATGTTCATGCTAACCACCTAAGGCAGGTCAGGGTGTGGATTCTGGCTTTCCAGCGGAGGGGACCACAAAAGTCATGAGTGTATTTCAGTTCTTTTCTCTTGCGGTATCCAAACTCAATCGAGCAGCAAGCACAAAACACAAAGACTTCCAAAAATCTGAGGCTCTTCTCCTCTAGCCCAATGATGTACTTAACAGAAAAAAGGAAATGAAATTAAATGAAAACAGGTTCCCAAAGACTTTGTAGTTACCAGCCAAATCAAAGTCCAAAAAAATGTTAACAGCCCATGATTATATCCTTGGTAAAGGATGATCCAAAACATGATCCATCAGGAAAAAGACAGTTTAGTCCAAGATATTCCTTGAAAGGGAATCCCAGCAGTATATGAAGTAGCTTCAACCTTCCTCACAGCAGCAAAGAGCAGCCCCTCTCTCTTACCCAATCTGGTACTGAGTCTACCATGTCAAAAACCTATTATAAAGCCAGCTCCCTGGCCCACTAAGAGGAGAAGGGCCATCAGAGTAGGCGGCAACAGCTTTATGTTTTGAATGTGTGCCTGCATCCATGTAAGGAAAATCAAACATTCGGTGACAAAGCTTCACGCAGGCATGCTCCCAGACTGGTGAGGAGATCCAGAGAAATGAACAGACACTGTCTCTAGCATGCTTCCTCTACTATAGCTAATGTCATGTCTTTGCCTGCACACTTAACGCCGAGATATTTATTTGTCCGCCTGGCTCCTGCTGGTTATTCCCAGCAATCCGCATCTTTGTTTAGACCTATTTCTATATGCATGCCTCAGCTTTACCGCTTCATATGTACAACCTTGTGATGTCCACTGTTCCTCGTGTCTTTTCATCTATTATACACAAATGTTCCTCCATAGCTACACAGATCCAGGTGGACTCATGTAGCACAACGATTTACCAACAGGAAGCAGTCCCAGCCCACTTCCCAGATGCCCATTTAGAGCAGGGGAGAATATTGGGAATAAGCTTTTATTTTTTTCAGTTTGTCAAATTAGCAAGAGAACGATAGAAATCTCGCACACACGTGCATACGCACATGTGCGCACGTGCGCGTGCACACACACACACACACACACACACACACACACAGTTTAACTTTGAAGCATTTAGGAATCCCAGGATTGTTGTTCAATTTATCTACTGAAATGAATTAGAAGAACAAAAATCCATTTTAAGCAATTGTATTGTTGACCTTTGAACAACATGAGCTTGAACACTGGTCCATTTAAATTTTTTTTTAAATAAACATAGTCCAATAGGGTGAATTTTCTCTTCCTTATAATTTTAACTTCCTTTTTTCTAGCTTACCTTATTGTAAGAATATAGTATAATACATGTAGCATACAAAATATGTGTTCATTGACTGTTTATGTTTCAGTAAGGCTTCTGGTCAACAGTAGGTTATTATTAGGAGTTAAGCTTTTGAGGAGTCAAAAGTTGTACATGGAGTTTTGACTGTATGAGGGTCAGTGCTCCAACTCCCCGCATTGTATAAGGGTCACCTATACTGACTTATTTAACTTGCTCATTAATATAGTTAAGAACTGCCCTCAGATGCTCAGATCCTACATACTTAGCCTTCCTTCCTTTCCTCTCTCCTTCCTCTTCCCTCCCTCCCTTTCCATAACTGACTAGCAACTACTGATATTTATGGAACAAAAATTTTAAGTGCTCTGTTGTAAAGCAGAGTAGCTCTTAGATTATTGGCCAAGTTTTAACTTGTTCATTCTTTATTCACTCATGCAACTAACACTTAGTAAATGCCTATCTGTGCTAGGTGCTTGGCATATGAACCTAAGTCAGAAACTTTACACTTAAGAAATTTAGACCTTATGAAGGAAAATAATGGATATGCATAACCATAAAGCAAGGTAAGAAGAGAAAAGTTCAAGGGAAGTACAGATATGATGCCTGGGCAATTCAGAGGAGGAATTTTAGGCACAGAAAGATCAGGGAAGCTTCCCAAAAGAAGTCATTTAAGTTGAAGAATGAGCTCACAAAAAAATATATGCAAAGTGTGTATGTATGTATTACCTCAATATTTTAATAATTTGTCTGTTTCTCTCAGTTATTACACAGCAAGTTCCTTGAGGGCAAGGGGAACTATTTTGTCCACATTTATGGATTTTTTTTCCTAATACCTAAGCCAGTACCTGGAATGTGTTCAGTAAATGTTTATTGAATGAACAACTTTATTAATAATTAATTTGGTCATGGGGAGAATTCCAGACAGAGGCCACAGAGAGTGGCTGATTATAGACAGATTCTTTTGATTCCACTGTTTGGCAAATAGAGACTCTTTCAGCTATGAAAAATAAAGCAATATGTTTCTTGTTCCATTTGAAAGTTTATTTTGATTTGAAACAAACTTCCTTGTCTTCTCCCCAAGTCCTGCTCCATGAATTTGCCGGGTGTGCCCGTATGTGCTGAGAGACAACAGAACTCGGGGTAGACATTTCCTTTTCTCACCCAGGTTCCTAAGCAGCTTCCTGGCGGAGTAGGGGCTTCACTCAAAGCCCCTCCAGAATGTGGGAATGTTTCACCATGGCTATACTGAGGATTAACCAAACTCAGGCAAGTGTTTGGAGAGACTTAGATGAAGGTCCCCATAGGCCCACAAGGTATTAATGGGATGGAATGTTTAGAAAATCTTGCAGCTTGGCTCGATTTTTCAAACTTGTGGGGCTCTGTGTTGGAGTTATTGCTCTGTTCCCATTTCCAACAGATCAGAGCCCATTACCAGCCATAGCATGGGAAAAGATTTAGGGAAGGGAGAAAGAGAAATAAAGTCTGAAGCCTGTATCACTTCCATATCTGTGTGCGAGCCTGTGTGTGTGTAAGGGGAGGGTCTTGGGGTGGACTGGGAAGAGAGCACGGTAAATAACTAAATGAAGAATGTGCTCCAAAAATGTTCCAAGTAGAGAGAAGAAAGGCAATCCTTCCCCCCACCATTTCATGGAATACCTGGAGAGGACCAAGTCTTTCTCAGCTCCCTACTCTCCGTATTGTTTCCTAGAAGTTAAATGATAGAGAAGATCCTTTTATTCTAAAAAGGTACTTACTAGCAAATTCATTTGATTATGTTTGAGAGGTATTTAAAACAGGGGAACCTTGCGATCTCCAAGTCACTCTACTTGAAGATCCTCATTTTGCTTTGCTTGGAACAAAGGAAGACCCCCCCCCCCGGGGGGGGGGAACAGGATAGCCACCACAACTCTTAACAAAGGCACAGAATAAGAGCACCTTTACGTCCCACCACTTACATTCTACCTTTGCAATTTAGTATGTTTGTATTTGTGACTTACTGGATCTTAACATAGGTCAGACATTTTTGGCCCCATTTCACAAAGAAACAGATCCAATTAAAAAGGCTTGTTTCCACGGGCCTGCTAATGAATAATAGAGGCACTTCATAAATATCTCTTCCTTTAATTCCTACACCAGCCCTGCAAGAGAAGGGCTCTCCTACCTTATTAGAGATAAGGATTTCTTCGAATTGGAGAAATTAGGTGCTTTCCAAACTAGCACAGAATTGGTAAAATGGTGATTCCACTAGGTTACCACGACAGCACCAACACTATTCTTTAATCACCCCTTTATTTATTTGACAGTCTGTGCTTTGAGTGCCTACTATGAGTCAAAAGCTCTTCTAGGCACCTCAGCCAGATCAGCATCTTGTGATGTTGGCACGTTCAAAATGGAGGTAAGTGAATGACCTCACTGTTCTGTGTTTTTGTACTTGTGTGCACACGTACATATTCCTACTGAGGCTCTCCTAAGAATAGCTTGAATGATTTGGAGTGAATTTACCAGAACTTAATTTTACAAGTGGAAACAGCTTCTGTGTTTTCAGTACTTCAAGCACAGCTCAAGTCGTTGCAGGAGCCACAGCATGGTTTCCCTGCATGGTTTCACCCGAATCTAATGACTAGATCTTAAAAGACCCACCCCCAGGGCCTTAGAGGCTAAATGTAATTTCTCAACCCACAGTCTTAGTCTCAGACCCTACTGTCAGAGAGAGAATAAATCAATAGCAAAGCAAAAGGTATTCATATTAAATAATACCTATTTATGTCTTGCCCATGAGCAAAAGAATCTGGTACTCCTGATACAAATTTGAAAATAAAATGGTTAAGAGTAAGTTGTATTATATAGAAGTGACTAGTTATAAAGTTTTGTGCAATTCAGTCATCAGCTATCTCTTAGGGAATTTGGAGAGTGTTGTGCTACCATTCAAATATTTCTTTCTCTCAGCCCTGACTTTTTAAATGTTAATTGATTTGCTCCATGAAATGCCCTGTAAAGCAGCCAGATGTTGTAAGAGAATCTTGATAGTATGGGAATTCAGCAGGAGACTTCAGCAGCATAAAATGATCCTCAAATTTCCCCAGCTCTCAACTTAGCAAAAACAAAGGCTCCCACTTTAAGTGGGATTATAAAGAATCTCCTGGATTTCACTGGCAATGTCTAAAGAAAAGAAAAACTGCCCACTACCCAGATCACCAAACACACCAAGAAGGATTTTGTAAACACAGAGGATATTATCCTGAACTAGTAGGCAGGAGACTTGGTTAATTCTTGACTCTGCCATTGCATAGCTGTGTGACCCTGAACAAATCATACATTCTCTGGGTTTCACATTCTCAGTTATTAAAATGAATGTTGAACATAAGTGTTTTCCATGAGGAACAAACAGGGTACCATGGGGAGGGGTGCCTCTCTGGCTCAGTGTGAACAAATTGCTGGGGGGAATTACAAGAGCCAGTAACTCTCCCAGGGGAAGTCAGGGAAGGCTTCCCAGAGGAGGTGATATCTGGTCTAGTCTTTGAAAGGTAAGAGGAGTGTGCCTGCTGAAAAGTCAGGGACAGGAATGTAAGATAGGAGAGAGGATGGGGTGGCTGTACAGTCATAAGAGCTATTTGCAGAGATGATCACAAAAGCGGATGGTGTGACAGTGTCTTCAGGGATCAGGAGAAAGCAGTGAGTAACTGCACCAAGGTACACAGGTCAGGCTGTGAGATCAGTTCCGTTCAGATTGTAGACCCTATGCCCTTCACTCAGTTTAGATGTTATCCAGAAGGCAACAAACAGCCAGTGGGAATTGTTACATGTTTGTTTGATTACTTTTATTTTGCAGCGGGACAAGATTTTTAACAGGAAGAGAACTCTGTTGGCTGTATGCAGGACAATTACATGGGAGAGGAAAGGATGATAAGAGACACCAGTAAGAAAGTTACATCAGGCAAAACATAAGGGTATGCATTTAAAACCTGGAAGATTTTAATGCAGAAGAAATATCTGAATTTAAAACCTGGCAGAAGAAATTTCTTCAGGAGAATCAGCAAGGCTTCATGACTGTGGAAGAAAAACAAAGACCAATGAACCAAGAGAACTATGGAGTTTCTAATTTCTGAGGCTCGATAGTGCCTCCATGGAGACAGGAGTTCTGAAACGTGAGCGAGCCTCAGAATCATCCAGATGGTTTACTGAAACACAGGATTTCTGGGCCCCCTCCGCCAAAGTTTCTGTTCAGTAGCTGTGAGTGGGGCTCAAGAGTTGGCATTTCTAACAAGTTCACAGGAGACACTGTGGCCATTCTGAAGAACATGCTTTGAGAACCACGGATGACGGATTTGAGGAGGTGGAGAGTTAGTTCTTCAGTTAGAGGAAGTAAAGTGAGGGGTTATTTTTAAGCACGCATCAATGGAAGAGCCTGTAGGGCATGTCCTAGGTTTCTCCATGATTAATCACCCCATCAGATACAAACTCTAAGAGAGCAACGGTATTGTTTGCTTCATATTTGTACCACCGTGCCTACTATGATGCCGAGAACATAGCTGCTGCTCCATAAGAACTTGCTAAATAAACAAAAGAATATTAAATTAATTCAGGTAGGGACTACCGAGAGGCAGTTGGAAATATGGGTCCATGAACTTTGGAGAAGTCTTGGCTCTTCCTATGGATTATGCTACACAGATGGGAGCAGGATGATTAGAAATAAGGAGTTCAAATCATTAGAACTGATATTTTTTTCAAATCCTTAAGAAGTCTAGCACAATTATGAGGAATTAATAATACTTGTTATAACACTTATAAGAAATTCTACCAAGTTCATAAGCTTTGCAGGTAAGTGAAGATGTGTCCATGCTTAGACTCTCTCCCAGTTTGAGTAGCAAGTACACAACCTGCAAGCTTGAAAACTACTTGATCCTAAAATTACGGAAACAATATTGAAGGGGCATGCATGTGGAATATTGAGGGAAGAATTTCTGTACTTAGAGGGAAGCAGGACTAGATGAGCTCTCAGTTCCCTTCTAACCCTAATACATGTCATAATTCTATGGAGTAGGGAATAGGGAACAACAGTGGATTCATGTTAAATTGAAACGAGGACCGTGGTACCTGGATGCAGCAGTAGAGCCCAGCAAAATTCATTTCAGAGTGGGACAAGCATAATAAAAATATAAGAAAGAGCTGAGATACTCTAAGGAGAAGAAACACATGTGAGTCAGGGCACTCGTGAAGCGCTGGCCATGACCCCACCCTAACTTGCTAGAAAGAATGGAAGCACCATTTCCGCTCCTAGCCAAGACCACACGGCACAGAGCATAACAAGCCTATACACTAGGCAACTACTCTTCTGTCTTCCTTGCCTCATTATTCAGACGTTAACAGATCATTATGAGAAAATAAAGCTCTTGTTTATCAGAAAGTCCTAGACGGTTCTTGTGCTGAGAAGTCACGATTCCAGTTTCAGAGGCATCAAGAAAAGACACATATATTCTAGCCCTGGCACTTACATCTCACGAAGGATTATTTTTAGAAAGAAGGCATATAAATCAGGCAACATTTTGCTGAGAAGTAAATTCTTTTTATCAGTAAAGGAAATTTGTGGCCTGATAGTGACAGAACATGGCCCTCTCAACTTAGAGTATGCTTTTACCTCTGCTACTGGTTTAGAAATACTTTAGAAATACACAAAGGATTAAAAAAAAAAAAAGGGAGCGCAGTGCCTTGGGGAGTACCGCTAGTTTAAATAACACATGAAAAGTATTTATGAGCCCTTTTTTATGAGGTGGTCAAAGAAAAGACCATCCAGCATGTAACATAAGACTGGCTGAAGAAGAAAGCATTTCCAAACCACACTGGAGAGTTAAGTATGAATGGAATTTTATTTTAGTCTCTATTGCTTATTTAAATGAATGGTGTTTTCAGATGGGGCCTAAATGATAATGCAGATCAAGGTGAGACTTGCCAGGGAGAAAATATACTAGTCTATTATTCAAAGAATGTTGCTAGGTAATGCTGGAATAATCTGAAATATACAGGTTTAGCAAAAGGGGGCTTCTGGAAGGCGTCTGTGGTTGTAACGTGCCGGACTCCACTTTGAATTCTGTGGGTTGAGCCTTCGCTACAGTCAGTGCTTTGGAATGACTCCATGTTCAGCAGATTGTGGCTACGTTGTCCATCGCCACCCATGCCAGGACACTGTACACACAGGACTGCGCCATGTTCTAGCACTCGGTCCAGTCGGCTACAAAATGTACCGTTCTTCCTTTGCTCAACTGTTGAAACTGACCTCTCTAGAGAGAGCATGCCGTTCACTTTATTTTGCCTAAATGGCCATGGCTCTGAGCTAATCTCCCCACGATCTCCTTTCTGGATCTCTGTGTGACAAAGAGCATGCCCGAGTGTGTGACAGCTGGCAAAGGTTATGGGTTGTAGATGCAGCCATGAAACAGAACAAAAATAACTGGACCCTAGAGGCATTAAATGGAGATCCTTGGCCTCATTAATTTTCTGTCTTATAATGAGCATCTGCCTCATGAGTTGTATCAGTAACAAACTGTAATGGTAAAGTGTTCCCTCAGGCCACCAGTTGATTGAGTTCCATAGCTGTGTCAGGAGTATTGATGTGTTCAGTCCTTAAATGAATGCTAAATGCTCCTGGCTATTCACTCATTCATTCTGAAAACATTGATTGAGCGCCAACTATATTCCAAGCACTGTGCTGGGTTATAACCTAACTTAAGTGATTTTTTTTTTCTACCAAACTCCTTTGGATAGTACAAATATAACACAGTGTATTAAATCTGAAGTTAGCATTTCGGGATCAAACAAGAAAACCTGGGGCAGGGGGCAGGGGGGCCTGGCTGGTTCAGTCAGTACAGCATGTGACTCTTGATCTCAGGGTCATGAGATCAAACCCCACATTGGGCATGGGGCCTCCTTAAAAAGAGAAGATCCATTTTTTGTTTAATAATTTGAAAAAGAATCCACTGGATCATTAACATAGCATTCCTCCTCAAAAAGCCCACGTTTCAAGTTTGGAAACATCAAGCATGGTACATATTTTATAAATTTCACATTTAGTCGAGGTATTGTTGAATTAAACTTGGAAAAGGAAATACAGTCTCAGACAGTTTTTCATTTGCATATCCACACAATAGCTTCAAAACATTATGAAGGAAAAAGGAAATTAGGTGATAGGAAGTTAGGTTTTCAGGAAATTCAGAGACATCATTGAAGTATGTGTTAGTCCCTTCTTACAGAATCAAATCAGTGTTGTTTACAAATGTTCCGTGAGGGGCACCTGGGTGGCTCAGTGGGTTAAGCCGCTGCCTTCAGCTTAGGTCATGATCTCGGGGTCCTTGGATCGAGTCCCACATCGGGCTCTCTGCTTGGCGGGGAGCCTGCTTCCCCCCCCCCCCTGCCTGCCGCTCTGCCTCCTTGTGATCTCTGTCAAATAAATAAAATCTTAAAAAAAAAAAAATGTTCCTTGAAACATTCACTTTTTTCATTCCTTGCTCTACCTTCCTGACACCCAAACTTGTGGTTTGCAGAATAATACAGAGGTGGGCTCCTGATTCTGCCCCTTTAGAAGGGATGACATCAGCTAGTGCACAGTGCAGCTTGGCACACACATAACCCCTCTCCTCGGTGCCCATCCTCCACCTGCCTTTCTTTCCCTCTAACCTTTTTGCCAGATGGAAGAGTGGTTTACCAGCAGGAGGGAGCCCCATCCTGTGACTGCCTCTACGTGAGACCGCTGGAGAGAGAACCAAAAGGTGTCTACCCTTCAGCAGCTGTCAAGGCCAACCCAAGGTAAATGATCACGTCTTCATCTAGTGGTGGGGGCTCCTCTCCGGGAGGTAAAGGTAAAGCTTACTTAGCTTCTATTAAGCGTTAATCCACAATACCTCACTTTTCACTCTGGCAAAATTATTTTTTAAATATATCTTGCCAGACCAAATACAGAGTAAATAAAAACAGGATGCCACCTCCCCCCCCCCTTTTTTTTTCTTTTTTTACTGCTGTCTTTGACATAACTGGTGGAGGCTAGGGACTTGGTATTTTGTGCAGCAATTCGCTCCCAGTTTTCCAGTGCAGGGTTATGTAGTGAAAGGGCTCTCAACATGATTATGGATTTCCAACCATATGTGAAAGGCAAGAACTTAGGATTCTTTTTCTCAAATAATCTGTCTTACAGTTCAGCAAACAACAACTGCTACGAGCCCCTAGTTGTCTGATTTTTTTTTTCTCTAAAATAAACAGTACAATTCCTCAACTATACCCGATTAATTGAAGGTCACTCTATTCGACTTTATGCTCAAATTCTTCTTCTTTTGCCTCCCAGAGGCAGGAATACTTTTAGTGTTAACATGAAAAGATACAACAGCTGAATCCAATGCAGCCCCAGTTTCTTCAAGAATATTCTGCATTATCTAATGGTAACTCACTTTATTTAGATTGTTCCAGCAGCTTAGAAGTCATGAGCATGAAATCCTTCCAGTGTTTTCCCAAGAAGCCACTTCAGTACATCCTCACGGGGAGGTGGTAGGAAATTCTTCACAAAACAATGCTGCCAGCAGTATCAACTGGGTGATCATTGCAACTATGAAGACCACGTATTATTGAACTTGGCTCCCTCAATAACGCAGTCTAAAAAATACTTTAACTTATTTATAGAACTCTGTATCTTTTCTTTTTCTCTTTTTTAGTGAAGTGCAATTAATACACAAGGTTATATTAGGTTTAGGTGTACAGCATAGTGATTCGGCAAGTCTGTACTTTAGGCTATGCTCCCCACAAGCGTAGCTACCATTCGTCACCATAGAGCACCATTCTAATACCGTTGACTACATTCCCTATGCCATTCCTTTCAGCCCTGTGAATTACTCATTCCCTAATTGGAAGCCTGTCCTTCCCATTCCCCTTAACCCATTTTGCACATCCCCCCAAGTCCCTCCTCTCCATCACCTATCAGTTTTAAAACAATATTTTTAGTAGTCTTTCAACTTGAGGATATCCCATAACCAAGAGTGAATTTCAGTTCACACTCACAGCTGTTGGCCAGCCATGTTCCACTGCTGCCCCATCCTCTACGTGTTCAATGTAAGGACCACGCCAGGTGCTGGTATATTTTGGCTGCATGGACAGCATGCACTGCAGCACCCAGGGACCTCTGAAAACAGAACCACCTCTGTTTGCTACCAACAGGAGATTAATCAAGATTCTCCTCAGTCTTGGGCTTCACATCTGCCAGTGTGTGAAATGCTGCAGTAGCCTGTGGACTTTACTGTAAGAATTCTTAGACAAGAGCCACCAAGTCCTTAATCCAACACGGAGTATCAACTTTGGATCTGGTACTGTTCTAGTTCTAGAGCCATTCCTCTTATAGAAGCTGCATTCCACAGTTTCACGTTTATAAGCATTTCATCAAGATCATTTCACACAGACTAAACAGGTTGGCATATCTGAAAAGACGTTTGCTTGTCTGGAGCCAGCCACTGCCATCATATACTGGGCTCTATTAGTGATACCTGTTGACTTACGTGGGATCAAGAGAAATCACGTAGGAAACTGTCCCTCAGGTTCAGAAACATATAACAGTTCCATTGGCCCGGGCTGGGTTGTACTGAAATAAGAAACCTGAAGGTTGAATCAAGTCACGCAGAACATTGGAGAGTTTCCTTCTGAATGAGGCACAGAACTGCATAATGCAATCTCTCCACATGGCCTCTCTATACTTCCATCTACACACACACACACCCTCCGCCCAAGACATCTGCCCCAGCGCGGACACAAAGGCTAGGGAGTAGGGATTAGCATGATAGTTACCTTTACATGTATCTCTTAAATGTCGGGAGCCTGGAAATGATGGGAAATGATTTTAGCTAAATCTCATCTACCATTCTGGGGAAAATGAATAGTATGAGAAATCCTAATTTATAAAGAGACTCTATAGTCCCATTGGCCTGAGTTCTAATTCCTTTTTTTTTTTTTTTAAAGAATTTATTTATTTCTTTGACAGAGAGGGAGAGAACAAGCAGGGGTAGCAGCAGGCAGAGGGAGAGGCAGGCTTCCCGCTTAGCAGGGAGCCTGATGCAGAGCTCTATTTCAGGACCCTGCGATCATGACCTGAGCTGAAGACAGATGCTTAATGACTGAGCCACCCAGGCACCCCCTGAGTTCTAATTCTAACTGCACAGCTTGTCACCTGACTGTCCTCAGCAAGCTCCTTAATGAAAGTCTCAGTTCTTCCATCCATGGCGTGAAGGTTCTGCTGCCTGTGCCCTCATGATCTTTGGAGGGTGAAGATAAAGTGCCCACCAGAGTGCCCAATACAAAATAGAGACCAAACAGTGCTAAAAATCAGCTTCTTTCTCCCTTAATACAGCATACATTTCTCCCTTCATTTATGGTTGGGAAGAAACACAGCAAATCCAGATCAGAGTTCTGTGGTTTTATGGCAATATGAAAATCTCTATATAATCATTCAACCCATTTGCTTCTACTACTATCTCTTGGTAAGGTTCCATGTGAAAGACACTGCCTCAAGACAGACAACAGTCATCAAGCTCTTTAGTATTACCTCATGCTTTAATCTGAAATCGGTCGTTTTTAAGTGAAGCCTAGAGTCAATTGCCTACCAAGAGCACTAGAAGAAAAAAATTTTTTTGCCCTTCCTAAGTACATCCAATTTTTTTTAAAGGCAGAATTCCAATCTCACAGTCAGAAAATGTGGTGTTTAGGGTGGCAGTTATAATACTGTGACTATATTTCTCAAACCATAAATTGACATGTGGTCTGACAAGCATAAAGTGTACTTCTGGAGACAGTGGGATAGAATATTTGAAATCAGAACTGGAAAATTTGGGACATATGAAGGCTATAAATAGTGGGCAGAGACTGGGCTAGTTCCAAAGGAGACCTGATTCCTACTAAGAACCACATAATTAGCCAGCCCCCATTTGTTATACATATAAATACCCGTCCATAAGAAAGGCAATTTAAACCAGGATGGTAAACAAGACAAGCCTGTGCCAGACGGCTGCCTGGCACACACGGTCTCTGTTCCCAGAGCTCTGCACAGGATAAGGCTGCCCAGAACAGACTGTATAGCTGGGAAAGAAAAGTGTAAGGCCCAAACCTACGCAAAGCAGTGTATTCATTGACTTGAAATGGTCATCTTCTGTTGCCCTCCAGGAGACAGGTAGAATCATTTTGCACAGGAAGTTTTAACCCGTCCATGCCTTTTCCCAGGGGGAGGAGCCACTTTGGGCTCAGACCCATTAGGCAGTTACTCCTCCTAGGTAGGCTGACCAAACAATGCTGGGGTTGGAGAAAGACACAGGAGACCTGGGGCAGAGTAAAAGCAGGGAGCACGCACTGCACAGAGCTATCAGAGGGAAGTTACGCTTCTTTATGAATTTTACACTGTACTTTAGGAGCAGGGCAGAGCCCCTCTCGGCAAAATATAATAAGGACTTCAATAGGAGACTAACTGCTCCAACACAAAGTGGCCATGGACAAGATGTGTGGGGCAGAAGTTCATCAGAATCATGACAGATGGGTCTATGATGATGAGAGTGACTCATGACTGGTACCTACCGGACACGCTGCTAAGGGCCTTTGCAAAGATCCTCTTTTCATCTCAACAGCCCCAATTATCATCTCACCTTTTACAAGTAAGGACACTGGGGCTGAAAACCTGGCAGAGAAAACTGCCTGGGTTCACACAACCTCTAATAAATTGTACTGTCCAATCCATAATTCCCAACAACACATCATAGCGAGAGAAACTTATTTCAGGAAGGAGCATAACAGAGACTATTCTCCCAGACTTCTGATTTTTCACAGCAAACGCATCAGAATCACAAAGGAATGCTTTGAAAATTATAGGTGCTTGGGCCCCTAACTACAATTTCTGATTCAGAGGGCTTGGACCTCTGTATTTGGAAGAAGCTCCCTGTCCTGCCCTGGTGATTCTTATACACACTTCCTTTTTTGAAGATTTATTTATTTTAGAGAGAGAGAGAATTCAAGCAGGAGGGTCAGAGGGAAAGAGAGAGAAGAACTCAAACAGACTCCACACTGAGCACAGAGCCCCCCGTGGGTCTCAGATCACACCTGAGCCAAAACCAAGAGTTGGATGCTCAACCAACTGTGCCCCCCAGATGGGCCCATACACACTTCCTATTAAGAACTTCCTGACAAACCGTGTTATATCTGGTTGAGTTTCTACTTATTGCTTAGTGAGGAGGGATTAATATTACCAATAAGCATTTGCTGTTACCCAATATAAATCCACCACAGATGAACATGAAGTAATGGCTAAATAGGTCAGGTCCAGGGTGGTGGTTCAGGCATTCTCTAACCACCTCTCAGGATTTTGTAGTCATTGATGCCTACTCTGGGTGACACATTCTTGACTACTGCAAGAAGCCAAAGTCAGATTAAGCCAAATCCATGTTCAAGAGATGGCCAAATTATGAAAAACTGGAGGGGGAGGCAGCAGCAAGAGGTGTAGGTGTAGCAATGCAGGCTCAACTCAAGTGGCTTTTAGTAAATGGAATGTGTCGATTTTAAAGTATGGAAGATATATTGGACTAAAAGTAAAAAATCCCCCAAAAATCAATCCTTACAAAATGCTCAAAATAGGAGGGCAGAAAGGATGAAGAAAATAGACCAGTCCATTTCCGAATCCTTTGAAATTTTTTCAGTGCTGCCATCATGGAGTTGTGTACAAAAAAGAAATGGGACCAAAATATCCAGGTTCATATTTCTGTATGAGCCAAGTCTCAGAGGTTATCCATTGTTTACTGTCTTAAATGTGCAATAGAACAATGGAATTAAACACATTACACTGTGCTCTTGGCTTGATGATAGACAAGAACAGGATGCCAAGGGCAATTTATATTCCCAACTGGTCTCTACTACTCAGTGACTTAGGCAAAAGCTTTAACTCCACTGCCTTGATTTCTCAATCTGAAAATTTGGGTAGAGAGGAAGAAGGGAAATATTGGTAGATGAGAGACACCACATTTGTACTATACTTATGCTCTAATTGCAAACTACCCACAGTTATGTACATTCTGTTTTATGTGCTTTATAAGAGTCAGATGTGGAATTCCCTGTGGTGGTGGTTATTTTAACTCTCTAGAAACTTGAAGAGAAGTTAGAACTAAAAAGAAACTAAAGAAATAGGACTTAAGAATTAAATGTTTTGAATATTTTCCTTCCTAATTTGCTTTGCAGAAAAATGGATCACAGACTATCATCAGTGGGGTGCTTTCAAGTGAATCACAATCACATGTATGTGCAAAACCATCGGTGAAGTCTATATGTGCAATTAAATGCCTAATTATGCTTAAAGAGCCCCTGCATTCTTTAGTCCTGGCTATACCCTCAGGAAAACACACAGTGGCCTTCTGTCTTGAGTACGATCTCTTTAAAGTGTTTAAATGCCATGAAAGTGCAACTGTGTGCCCAATTAGGGGTGCAATTGCTGGGTCAAAGCATGAAACAGCCTATCCTTTGCCACGCTGGGTTAACTCTCCAGATTCTAGTTACCAGCCCAAAGGGCAGTATTAATCAGACTCCTCTGTCATCCTGGGGCTGGGTGAGAAGTATTGGATGCTCTATCCTTTGCCAGTTTTAGAGATGGTTACAAGTGGGGGCAGAATCAAACTTAGTTGAGGAAATAAACAAAAGAAGCACCAAAGTGATTGAAATTTATCCTTGGATATTGCTCTGCTGCTTGGAGTCAGGTAATATGGGAAATGAGGAGAAAGTATAGGAACTCCTTAATTTGATCTCGTACTAATCCTGATCTTGCCCTTTTTCAGCCCACTGAAGACAAATTGTGGATTACCAAGATGGCTTGCTACTAGGGACCTACAGCACATGTCCTGAGAAGGTCTTAATAAGGATTTAAAATATTCTTTAATTTGGAAGTGACAGATAAATCTTGTTCATCAAAAGATCTTACATTGGTTGGACATCTGCCTCCCTAGTTCCAACTGTCTTCCACAGATTTTCAAGTAATTGCTAAATCAGGTCATGGCCAGTGTGGAGATGGGCTACATGGGAAAGCCCAAAGCCAGGGGTTAGATAACCACACTCTATAGGGTGGCTAAGAGGAGCAGGTCTCACTGGCAGGGAAAATATGCTGGGTAGAAATGCGTGGAGGGGTATGGAGAGCAGGTAAAAGGAGGATAACCTGTGTCAAGCTACATATAATAGCCATAAGAGAGAGATTTCAGAGGCAGAACTTCAAGTCCAAAGGAAGCCATTGGAATAACAAGATTTGAGTCAGAGGAAGAAGAAATATAGGGAATCAAAGAATGGTCCAAAGCAAAAGAAAGAAACCAGAGAACTCAATGCTGGATCAAAATATGAGGACAGTGTCTGGTCAGGAGAAACAAGAGAAGAGGTCAGGCACTGAAACTTTTTACTTAGAAACCTTTGACTAAACACTTAATATGTGTCGTGTGGTGATTATAGCAGTTAGAATTGACAATACAACAGTAAACCAGTTGATAAAAGTAATGGTCTGAGATCATCGAAGTAGAAAATCAATAAAGAAACAAGAGTATTGAATGACACATTGGACCAGATGGACCTCATAGATATATACAGAACATTCCACTTAAAACAACAGAATACTCATTCTTCTCAAGTGCACATGGAACTTTCTCAAGAACAGACCACATATTGGGTCACAATTCAGGACTCAACCAATACCAAAAGACTCAGATTATTCCCTGCATATTCTCAGATCACAATGCTTTGAAACTGGAGCTCAATCACAAAGAAAAGTTCGGAAGGAACTCAAACACCTGGAAGCTAAAGACCACCTTGCTTAAGAATGCTTGGATCAACCAGGAGATCAAAGAAAAACTTAAACAATTAATGGAAACCAATTAGAATGAAGACACTTCAGTCCAAAACCCATGGAATACAGCAAAGGCAATCCTAAGGGGGAAATACATAGCTATCCAAGCCTCCCTCAAAAAAATTGAAAAATCCAGAATACACCAGCTGTCTCTACACCTTAAAGAACTGGAGAATCAAAAACAAATCAAACCAACTCCACATGTAAGAAGGGAAATAATCCTTGAAATAATCAAGATTATAGCAGAGATCAATGAGGTAGAAACCAGAGATACAGTAGAACGTATCAATGAAACTAGAAGCTGGTTTTTTGAAAGAATCAATAAGATTGATAAACCATTGGCCACACTAATCTAAAAGAAAAGAGAGAAAGCCCAAATTAATAAAATTAAGAATGAAAAGGGAGAGATCACAACTAACACCAAGGGAGTAGAAACAATCATCAGAAGTTATTATCAACAGTTATATGCTAATAAGCTAAGCAACCTAGATAAAATGGATGCATTCCTAGAAAACTATAAACTCCCAAAATTGAACCAGGAAGAAATTGACAACCTGAATAGACCTATATCTAGTAATGAGATTGAAGCAGTGATCAAAAACCTTCCAAAAACAAGAGCCCAGGACCTGACAGATTCCCTGGGGAATTCTACCAAATTTTCAAAGAAGAAGTAACGCCTATTCTCCTGTGGCTGTTTCAAAAAATTGAAGCAGAAGGAAAACTTCCAGACTCTTTTTATGAAGCCAGCATTACCCTGATCCCCAAACCAGTCAAAGACCCTACTAAAAAGGAGAATTTCAGACCAATATCACTGATGAATATGGATGCTAAGATTCTCAACAAGATCCTAGCAAACAGGATCCAACAGCACATTAAAAAGATTATCCGGGACGCCTGGGTGGCTCAGTCGGTTAAGCAGCTGCCTTTGGCTCAGGTCATGATCCAAGCATCCTGGGATCAAGTCCCACATCGGCTTCCTTGCTCAGCAGGGAGCCTGATTCTCCCTCTGCCTCTGGCCTGCCACTCTGTCTGCCTGTGCTTGCACTCTGTCTCTCTCTCTCTCTCTCTAACAAACAAATAAAATCTTTAAAAAAAAAAAAAGATTATCCACCATGACCAGGTGGGATTCATCCCTGGGTTACAAGAATGGTTCAACATTCGCAAAACAATGTGATAGAACAAATCAATAAGAGAAGAGAGAAGAACCACATGGTCCTCTCAATTGACGTAGAAAAAGCATTTGACAAAATCCAGCATCTGTTCCTGATTAAAACGCTTCAAAGTATAGGGATAGAGGGAACATTCCTGAACTTCATAAAATCTATCTATGAAAGACCCACAGCAAATATCATCCTCAATGGGAAAAAGCTTGCAGACTTCCCGTTGAGATCAGGAACATGACAAGGATGCCCACTCTCACCACTCTTGTTCAACATAGTATTAGAAGTCCTAGCAACAGCAATCAGACAACAAAGAGAAATAAAAGGTATCCAAATTGACAATGAAGAGGTCAAACTCTCTCTCTTCACAGATGACATGATTCTTTATATGGAAAACCCAAAAGACTCCACCCCCAAACTACTAGAACTCATACAGCAATTCAGCAACGTGGCAGGATACAAAGTCAATGTACAGAAATCAGTGGCTTTCTTATACATTAACAATGAAAATACAGAAAGGGAAATTAGAGAATTGATTCCATTTACTATAGCACCAAGAACCATAAGATACCTGGGAATAAACCTAACCAAAGAGGTAAAGGATCTGTATTCGAGCTATAGAACACTTATGAAAGAAATCGAAGAAGACACAAAAAGATGGAAGACCATTCCATGCTCTTGGATTGGAAGAATAAACATTGTTAAAATGTCTATACTGCCTAGAGCAATCTATACTTTTAATGCCATTCCAATAAAAATTCCACCAGTATTTTTCAAAGAGCTGGAGCAAATAATCCAAAAATTTGTATGGAATCAGAAGAGACCCCGAATTGCTAAAGAAATGTTGAAAAACAAAAATAACACTGGGGGCATCATGCTACCTGATTTCAAGCTTTACTACAAAGCTGTGATCACCAAGACAGCATGGTACTGGCATAAAAACAGACACATAGACCAGTGGAACAGAGTAGAGAGCCCAGATATGGACCCTCAACTCTATGGGCAAATAATCTTCGACAAAACAGGAAAAAATATACAGTGGAAAAAAAAGTCTCTTCAATAAATGGTGCTGGGAAAACTGGATAGCTATATGTAGAAGAATGAAACTTGACCATTCTCTTACACTGTACACAAAGATAAACTCAAAATGGATAAAAGACTTCAACGTGAGACAGGAATCCATCAGAATCCTAGAGGAAAACATAGACAGTAACCTCTTTGATATCAGCCACAGCAACTTCTTTCAAGATTTGTCTCCAAAGGCAAAGGAAACAAAAGCGAAAATAAACTTTTGGGACTTCATCAAGATCAAAAGCTTCTGCACAGCAAAGGAAACAGTCAACAAAACAAAGAGGCAATCCACGGAATGGGAGAAGATATTTGCAAATGACAGTACAGACAAAAGGTTGGTATCCAGGATTTATAAAGAACTCCTCAAACTCAACACACACAAAACAGATAACCATATCAAAAAATGGGCAGAAGATATGAACAGACACTTCTCCAATGAAGACATACAAATGGCTATCAGACACATGAAAAAATATTCATCATCACTAGCTATCAGGGAGATTCAAATTAAAACCACATTGAGATACCACCTTACACCAGTTAGAATGGCCAAAATTAGCAAGACAGCTCCAACATGTGTTGGAAAGGATGTGGAGAAAGGGGAACCCTCTTACACTGTTGGTGGGAATGCAAGTTGGTACAGCCACTTTGGAGAACAGTGTGGAGATTCCTCAAGAATTTAAAAATAGAGCTTCCCTATGACCCTTCAATTGCACTACTGGGTATTTACCCCAAAGATACAGATGTAGTGAAAAGAAGGGCCATCTGTACCCCAATGTTTATAGCAGCAATGGCCACGGTTGCCAGACTGTGGAAAGAACCAAGATGCCCTTCAATGGACAAATATATATGTGGTCCATATACACTATGGAGTATTATGTCTCCATCAGAAAGGATGAATACCCAACTTTTGTAGCAACATGGACAGGACTGGAAGAGATTATGCTGAGTGAAATAAGTCAAGCAGAGAGAGTCAATTGTCATATGTTTTCACTTATTTGTGGAGCATAACAAATAAGGTGGAGGACAAGGGGAGTTAGAGAGGAGAAGGGAGGTGAGGGAAATTGGAAGAGGAGGTGAGCCATGAGAAACTATGGACTTTGAAAAACAACCTGAGGGTTTTGAAGGGGCGGGGGGTGGGAGGTTGGGGGAACCAGGTGGTGGGTATTAGGGAGGGCACGGATTGCATGGAGCACTGGGTGTGGTGAAAAAACAATGAATACTGTTACACTGAAAAGAAATTTAAAAATTAAAAAAAAAAAAAGTAATGGTCTGGAGGAGATCTGGCAAAGGGCTGGGATACTAAATACATAGCTTTGGACTCAGGGAATCCTTTAGCTACCTTTACAGATCCCAAAGTCTGGGATAATACAGAATGGTTTCAGCTAGAGTCATCCAAGTGCCACTGAATCAGGGCTCTAACAAGATCCCTTTTTTCTGGTATATGTTTATTCTTTCTTTTTTATTTATCCAGGCTGGTGTTTTTCTACATTCCCAGTCTTGCTTTTAAAAAGAAAAAGAAAAAAAAAATACCTGTCTTAACATGCCTTACCTCCTTCCTAGTTGGCTTAAGAGCAAAAATTCCAGCTGTTGGTATTTCATGCCTCATCATGAAAAGAACCTGACCTCTCATTGGCAAAGTTGTCCCCCGTCGTATGTGGGCACACAGAGCTCTCCCAGCCTGTCCCACAATCCTCCCCCTTGCTTTTGCCTAAAGAGCTCTGTGTGACTGAGTCATGAGCAAAACAGTTGAAGTGGTGGGAGGCCAGACCCTATCTCAAAGAGAAATGCAGTGGCTATGCCTCAAAATAAATAACACAGATGCACTGATAAGGGAAAACTAAATAATTATTTAGAATTTATTCTTTTCATCAAAAATATGCAATCTTAATAGATAGTACTAATAATATGGCAGGGATCAAAGATACAGTCTCCCCTCTGATACTTGGAATTGTGCATGACAAATAGTCCATCTAAGGGGCAGACTAGATCGTAGCTTGGTTGGAAATCAGTGAAGGGCTAGGGTAAACCTTTTTTGGCAGAGATCCTCTTGGTCATAATTTTGATGTATTAGTGGTTCTAACATATCCATATGATTTTCCCCAACTATAAGCAATGAGTCATGATCATTATGTGGCTTCCACTATGCTGGAGAAAGCCCAGAGCTGGCAGAACCCCATACAGCTGAAGTTTCATTAGCCTAGTGGGGAATCTGTCCCATGCATGATATATATAAGGCAAAATGCTAAAGTGGAAGTATCTGATGCCTGAGAAGTCAGAATCATCTAAAAGTAGATTCTGCCTCAAAACTATTTTTGTAAACATCCAATGGGCTAAAAAGGACTTAGAAAATATTTGGAGGTACCCCGATACACTATAACACAGGGCCTTCTGGACTTATCTTTGGTCACTAATAGGCAGCCAACAGCACTGACGCTGCCCCCAACATGTCAGCGGCCTTACACCAGGCACCATTCCTTCAGGTTCTCATTCTTTCTCCCTTGTGTTACTCAGAGGTTTTCTACTGATCTCCCAACTTGCAGTATCTCCTTTTCCTCATAGACATATGAGCTAGAGTAATATTCTAAAACACAGACTCTGTTCATGCTACCCACTTGTCTGACATCCTTGAGGACTCATCCTTACCAAATATAACATGTAACAATATAACATTTGGTGGCATAGGTAAGTGTCTGACTCTTTGTTTTGGCTCAGGTCATGATCTCAGGGTCTTGAGATGGAGCCCTGTGTTGGGTGCTTAGCATGAAATCTACTTAAGAGGCTCCCTTTCTCTCTCCCTCTGCCCTTCCCCCAACTCTCTATCTCTTTGTCTCTCTCAAATAAATAAATAAATAAATCTTTAAAAAGAAAAAAAAATTATAGCTGCCACTTACTGACTACTGGGTTTCAGTAATTTGCCTTGATTATTGTCATTCTCACAATAATATCAGGTGGCGGTGCCCCCCCTTCAATCATCATTCAATAAATAAACATGAATGAATCCTCACTGAAGTAATCAATGAGAGAAATAAAGATCAGAGAGTTTGAGCAATCTTTCCCAAGTGACTCATAAGGTCATCTTAGTATTCACTTGCAGATATATCCAGTTTGAATCCTGGGGAATCTCTCTACTCTCCCAGGCTGCCCCATTAAAAAGCAAAACAAAACAAAACAAAAAACTCTAATTGGCATTCAAGCCCTTCCAGAATTGGGACAAGACAGATGTCTCCAATTGGATCTCTCCTACCCATCCTTTGTTTTGGTCAAAACAAATTTCATGCAGGTCCTTGGAAATACCCAGCCCCACCCTATGTTTGAGATTTCTGTTCTGGGCCTCTGTCTCAGGATGCTTCTCTCTCATGTAAATTCTACCCACCAATCCCAGGCTTCCTCAAAAGCACAGCTGTACCACCAGCAAACCAGCTAGAGGTGATTTCTCCTCCCTCTGAACCCCCCAAACAGCCTTGAGACTCCCTCTTGTAGATTGTGTCATGGAATGGGACAAACTCAATAGTCAGATGAACCAAAGTTCAATTCTTCACTCTATTTAGTCCTTAAACTCTAGGACCTCTGTCTCCCTGCACCATAGGTTTGTTTTCAGAATTCAGTTACATAACAAATATAGAAGTACTCAACATAGCCTGCCAAGGAGCAAATTTTCAAATGCCTACTATTATCATTAAAATGATTTGTATTCATGCATTACCCTGTCTTTAGATCTTAAGCTCCTTGAAGGGGGCCGACAACCTTACTCAGTCCTTTTAATGGTACATGGAAATGTTTGATGAAGGAATGAGACACAATGGAGTTTCCGATCTAATTTCAAAACCCATCAGTCTACCACTGATATCAAAGCTCCATATAATAATAAAACAAAATTACAGCAAGAATTTAATGAGGCAAATACCTATATGCTTCTGGGTTATGGTTTTGTCTACTTGGATGAGTAGGATCCAGAGTCTATAATGCTACAGCCACAGTTAAAGGAGAGGGAAAAAGTACTCAAAACACACTTTCCATTCCCCATACATGAAGCAGCACTCCTAATGCTTGGGGGAGAACAGCACCGTAGCAGAAGTATCATTACAGTAGCAGTAGGAAGAGCTGCCAACATTTATCAAGCACTTAAGTACTGACACTAGTTTAAATGCTTCACATGTGTTACCTCATTAACTTTTACAACAACCAATATAAAATGCTTCTATTCTTTCCACATTTTTAGGTGAGGAAACTAAGGCACAGCAAAATTAAGTAATTCTTAAGGTCTGAAATGGTAAAACAGGGATTCAAACCAGAGCTCATGCATCCTACATATCATGACAAACAGCAATGGTTGGGATGTGGGGCTGTTTCCTCCCATAGTAAGAAAATATCTATCTAGGCAGACCTCAGAAAATGTTCCTGTACCTGATCTACCACTTATTAGACTAATAGTTTGCCTCCTTTAGGGCACCCAAATGATGGGGGTGAACGAGTAGTGACATTAGAGATTAATATCTATCTTTAAAAGCCCACAACTTTGCATTTGTGAAAGTTGTTTCAAGTACAGGATGTCTGTTGGTAAAATGACTCACATGGGTACAACTTAAGAGTATAGGTAAAGACCCATAAAGATCCTGGTCAGCAAGCTCTCTGATGAGGTCATGGTATGTAAGGAAGCCAGTACAAACTGAGGCAAAAAGAATATTGAGAAGCAGCCTCACTCCTAGATTAGTTCCTTCAGGGAAATGGATACACAAAATCTGATGGGCGCCTGGGTGGCTCAGTGGGTTAAAGCCACTGCCTTCGGCTCAGGTCATGGTCCCAGGGTCCTGGGATCGAGCCCCACATCGGGCTCTCTGCTCAGCAGGGAGCCTGCTTCCTCCTCTCTCTCTCTGCCTGCCTCTCTGCCTACTTGTAATCTCTCTCTGTCAAATAAATAAATAAATCTTTAAAAAAAAAAAAAGAAATCTGATGAAAATATTTTTAAAATCCCACATAGCTTTAGCATTCACTATCCATAGTTTGGGTGATGGGGTCGTTTGATGTTGAAGAGTTAATATTGAAATTGGTGCCTAAGCTAGTTAAACAAGAGCCCTTCCTGATGGAAACTAGGAGGAAGAAAAAAAAGTAGGCCCACATAAATGAAGCCCAGAATGGCTGTGACCATTCGACAGCATTCCTCTCATATAAGCGACCCCATTCCTGAAGGGCCAGAGGCTACCATACTCTTGAACATGAAGCTGATCGATTGCAGAAGAAGGAATTTTACAAAACCTGAGGTTGTGACATCCTGGACCATGACAAATCCCTGTTCTGTTTCACTAAATATGTCAAGGAAAAGGGAGCATTTGACTGCAGGATGATATATCCCCCAGAGTAGGGCCATGGTGTTGAGTGCCTGGCTGGCATCTAAGCATGCAGAAGAAAGGCAAGGAGCTGACAGTTTCACTTACTAAGTTAGATCAACTCCCGGACAAGCTTTGTATCATTCAGTTGACCCTAGAACATGCATTCTCAATAGGGGCAGTTAAGGAAACAACAATTGTTTCTTGGGGCATGACAAAAAACTTACTTTTTGTATAAACCACAGATATGTATGAAGTACCTAAACTTACATGTATGTATATGTAATATGTGGCATGAAAATTCCATAGTGAAAGGAACCACTAGGGAAAAAATAAACCTCTTTGTGAGAGAGGGACAAGAATGAGCCCACTTTTGGAACACCAGAAGAAAGATGCGTAAGAAAATCTGAAAAGATTGTTGGTGTTGGTGACAGCAGTTGGAAGACAGGAGAGACGCTATTCCCCAATCTTCAGTTTCTGCCCAAACCCACCCACAGTCTTTGAGGACATGACTGGAGTCTATTTCCAGCTTATTCCTTTAGTATGGTTTGGTTAAGTTAGCCATCATCAATTAACCTAATGAAGGAAACTCCCTTGTACAAATAAGGAAAGGTCCAAAATTCAGCGACTCCTCGAAGCTTAGGAAAAAGATGATGAGGCCTCAGGAGAAAAAAATAAACCTGATGACAACTTGACCTTGGATTTCTAGCCTCAAGAACTGTGGGAAAAAGTTAGTTTCTGTTGTTTAAGTCACACAGTCTGTAATACTTTGTCATGGTGGCCCCAGCAGACAGATATACCTACTATGGTGTACATGGTAGGTATCACTTCATTACCAGTGCTCATTTGTACCTGGGCCTCCTCTCCTGGGCACAAGAGGACCACTTCCTCAAATCTAAACAATTAATTATAAGCAGAAGGGACATTATCATATTTCTGAGCCCAAGCATTAAATTGCTTGGTCAAAACACGTGTAGTGCTTGCCCATGCCATGGTGATCAGAGAACATGTGGAAAGGCAGTTGCCAGAAGACTCAAGTAGCCCAGAATTCTAAACCAGTACCTCCCTGGAGAATTGGCCTGGCTCTCCAAGGAATATCATGTAAAAGGGAAATAAAGCTTTCTTCTGTTAAGCCATTGAGATTTCTAATGTTATTTTTTATACAGCAGGACTTAGCCTAGCCTTACTGATGTACCCACCCCACATAAATCTGGGAGAAGGTGGTCCTGGGGTGTCTCTTTGTGGGCCAGCTATGAAATAAGAAAAAATCATGAGAAAATAAAAAACTGGCAATGAAATGAAGAGTTCAGATGAAGGGGCTAATCCATGTGGCACCTTTACAAACCAGGGATAAAGGAAAAGAGGCAATGTTTCTCTGTGCTTTCCAGGTCAGGTTGGAAGACAACCTTGAGGGTATGAGCAATTGGGGGCAAAAGAGTCATGTTTTGGCATAAGGCAAGATAAGTCAATGGGTCCTATTGTGACATTAAGGAAATGTCCTTCAAGACCTTCTCTGGTTCCATTCTCACCAGAAAGGCTCTTTGATTCTGAGTGTTTGATTTCCTGGATAGTCAACAAGAATATCTCTTCCCACAAAAATATAAAACACCATAGAAAACTATAAATAGCTTTCCCTGTCAATGTCAGTTAAGTAAAATTCTGACAATACCTCAAGACTTCATCATACCAAGGTGCACTGATTACTGAAGTTCCAAACCTCCATGAAGAAACCCACCTTCCAGAAGCCACCAGTTTATCCATTTTAACCTCACAAAAGAGGGGCAAGAGATTCCCTTAACTTGATGGAATTCACTAAATGTATCCTCTTTTCACAGACACATTTTACTTATTTCTCAGTCTCTCTACTACTCACAAGTCCTCTAACCAAGGCTATGATTAACTTTCCCAGAATAAGGTCAAGCTGCCTAGGCAACATTGAGCTAATCACTCATCCAGCAATTTATCTTCTGCTCTTAAACCCTGATTTCTGTCTCCTGTGGAAACCTAGCAAGGGTGTGTGTAAGTTGAGTCCTGTCAAAAGGTGCTTGGGGCCAAGAGGTCAGGAGAGGCACCTGACTTCCAAGCAAGCACTCCACTTGTCAGGACATGTGACTTCCATGGTCTCTCATCAGCTACTAGACAGTTCTTAGAAGAAGAACTCAGGTCTACCCAGAGGAGGCCCTTTTCTTTAATTCATACCAAGGTCTTTGTGAGCTGGCAACAGCACTGACCTGCATCACACACCCCTTTTCCAACTTCCCATTTCCCTCAGAGCTCCCTCTAGGTTATTATGCACATACTTCACAGCAGACAGTCCCTTTAACAGGGCTGCCCCATTACCACTGCTAAGGCATCATTCCTGTGAGTGGGTTTTCCCTGGCATCTGATTGACAGACACCATACCCACATTGTTACTTAATTCTGTGGTTCTCAACAGTGCCACCCAAAGGGACGATCTGGAAATTTGTGGTGGCAGTTTTTTGGGCTCTCACAATAGTCAGAAGCACTACTGGCTCCAGTGAACAAAGGTAATGGATGACAGCCATCACACAATGTCTGGAGTAGTCTTATACAACAGTTAATTTTCCCTCATCCTGCATGATTTTCAGATGTCCTACCTAATTTTACAGAGATGAAAAACTTTCATACATTCATACAGATACTAATAAAATGCTTGCCACATGCCAACCATGCTTTCAGGGGTTCTGGGTGAATGAAATTCTCTGCTCTCTGGCACTTATAAAAACTGATTTTAATTGTCTGAGCCTGGAACCTAACTCAATTTTACATACAAACAGAAAGTACTTTTGTCCTCTCATAAGATAACTTACGTTTCCTGAAATGCAACCACCATGCAAATCAAGAGAAAATTGTAATTCATTTTATTCTGAGTCCACCCGGATTTATTCACTGCATCAGAAAACCACATCACTAATTGCATGATTCCTCATAATATCTAAGCCACCAGGACAACTGGTCTACCCCATCCACAGCTGTAGCTGAGCCATTGACAGGGACTCTGACGAGACGAACATTTGACTCCTTTATTATATTCTCTCACACAGCCATGTCCAAATGTTTACAATCAGAAAGAAGTGAGTTTTTTTCTTATTATAAATTGTTATACTTTAGTTTTAGCTACATTCTACTTAGGGTATTACGCTGCTGCTGCTGCTGCTGCTGCTGCTGTTGCTGCTGCTGCTACTGTTGTTGTTGCTGAATGTGTGGTTGGTTATATTATCAATGAATCCCATTCCAAGACGAAAAATGTAATGTGTTTAAAAAAAAAAGGGGGGGGGGAGGTGCCTTTCTTTTTTTTTTCTTTTTTTTTTTAAGATTTTATTTATTTATTTGACAGACAGAGATCACAAGCAGGCAGAGAGGCAGGCAGAGAGAGAGGAGGAAGCAGGCTCCCTGCTGAGCAGAGAGCCTGATGCGGGGCTCGATCCCAGGACTCTGAGATCATGACCTGAGCCGAAGGCAGCGGTTTACCCACTGAGCCACCCAGGCGCCACCAGGAGGTACCTTTCTTACAAAGAGGGGACACTGTCTCTGAGAAGGCATTGATTCATAGTCATTTAAATATTCAACCTTCCAGCCTCCAGTGAAAACTCTCTTCTTCAACAGTTTTCCAAAGAAAGCCTCAAATTCCCCCCTTCTAAAACAGTCCCCATAAGTCTAATGAATTTGAGGAACACTTCCTCAAGAAACCAGGTCCAGTGAAAAGTCTTACCACATAAGTTAGAAAAACATGTATGGTTATTTCCAGTGAAATTAAGGAAAACAAATTGAATTCCACACACATTAGTAACTAACTTGAAGTAAGATTCTGAAAACCCCATATTCTCTACTTCAGTGCAATAAATTATTCACAAAAATATTAACAAAGTAATCATTGACTAGTCATTGGTTAAAGTGAAAAGCACAACTCGAAAGCCATTTGGAAAGATATCTGTACTTAAAACAAATATGTGATCAACAAAGAGTGACTGTCAAGCAAGACATGAAGCAAGATCTAAGACAGGGCTTAGAGAGGAGAAGACCAAGTGAGAGGGAAAGCATTTAGGCATTCTGACAGAAAGAAGCAAGGCAGTGCTGTGTACGTATTAGCTGTCTGACTGTGGAGAAATTTCTTTTCTTATCAATCAGTCACAGTTCCACTGGAAATGCAGAACCAGTAGGAAATGTAGATTAAGAGATTAACTGCAAGAAATTGGCTGAAACAATGATGACCTGGCTAGGCAAGTCTGAAATTCATGAGGCAAGACATAAGCAAGGCAACCTGGAAGTCCTGCTCATGGGCTATCACTTTCTCTACACGCAGAATCTCTCCTTTGAAGAGGCCTCAGCTCTGCTCTTAGAGCCTTTGGACGGATTGAATTAGACACCCATCTCCCAGACTATCTAGAATAATCTGCCTTAATAAAGTCAACTGATTATGGGCTTTAGTTACGTCCACAACAACACCCAGATTAATGTTTGATTGAATAATGTGGACTTAACCTTGCCAAGCTGACATACCAAAAGACCATCACAGACCACCCCTTGTCAACTTGGCACCTATCCCTATCTTTTAAAATCATAGTTAGGGTGCCTGGGTGGCTCAGTCAGTTAAAGAAAGAGTCATACCTCTGCCTACCATGATGTAACTGTACTTCATAAAACTGACAACGCATTAGCCCTTTCCCCAAAAGGGAATGCAAAGTTCTTGGCTGAAGTTCACACTTCTCCAATGACATCCTGTTACTTAAATACTGTGCAATAACGTTCCCTATTAATAAGCTTTATGTTAGATAGTAAGGGGGCAAGAAAAAGTAAAAACAAAAATACTTATTTAGTATGTATACAGACATATGAATAACAAAATAAGAAATACTTATAGCTCTTACCAGCTATTGTATTCTCAACTCTGATATGAGAATGGCAGGGACCATTCACATGTTGCTAAAGAATTATGTGATGTGATAGGTTACATGCACTATGATCTGAATATCAGCACCTTCATCAGTATTATTACTGGACAGGCACCTGTAATGGTGTTAAGCTGAGGACTGTAATTCAGAAGAGGGCAATGATGGTAAGTCTGCAATGTAGGAGTGAAAAAGGAAATAAGAAGTAGCTACTTCTGGGAGGTGGGTGGGTGGATACTACAGAAATAAAACCATGGTGAAATGTGCCAGGTTCTAGGATGGAAAGACTAAATATTGAAAATTTCTAAATTATTTTCATAGTGTGTACAATGGAGAGGCAGCCTTCCCCTTCAGGAACAAAAGTATCTTTCGATAAGCAACATACCTACATAACCTCTTCAGCTATAAATAATAAAGCCTCTTTCCTCTTCCTCTCCACCCATTCCCCCCTCCACACTACCCACCTAGGAAGAAATCCAGATTAAAACAAAGGAGGGTGAAGGGGTGTTAGTGACTTCCCAGCATGAAGACTTTAACAATCTGGAGGACTGGACAGAAAAAAAGTCACCCAAAGTAACAGACAGACAGACATTCAGACAGAGCCTGAGTTGGGGGGAGACAAGAGATAGTAGACATGAAGGATCCTGGAGACAGCACAGCTGGGCACAGCAGGACAGGCAGCGAGTTCTTGGAGACAGGAAGAGCTGACAGGGTTTTAACTGCACCTGCCAGAGCCTCATTAAAGTACTCCCTGAGAATGGGTTTACTGTATTCTATATAAGTTACAACCCAATAAAGTTGATCTTAAAAAGTTATATGTGTTATGATCTAAATTTTTATTTTTATTTTTTTTTAAATCTTTGTAAGACACAATACGTTCAAAAAAACTGGAAAGAACTATCAAGCCATTAGCAGCGGATATTTCTCTGTAGTAGGAAAACAAGTGATGCTTATTTTCAGCAGTCTTGTATTTTCTATTTCCTCCAATAAGTGTGCTGATTATTTTTTCAAGTAAAATCTTCCTGAAAAAGAGCCATTTTTCACCAAGCCCATGCTCAGTTTCACATAGTGCTGACCACTTCAAACTGTTACTAACAATTTCATATTAATATCCATTCCTGTGGAGTTCTCCATCCTTTGTTTCAAGGCTATGCTGGCTCTAGTTGTTTTGTTTTCAGAACATCTGTTTGCCTGTGAACTGTAAAAGCAAATAAAGTGAACGAATAAGTATCAATAATAGCTTGTGCTCATCTTGAGATGAAAAGGGCAACAAATGGAAAGACTCAAGACTCAGATTTCCAGGCAGCTCTGCTAAAGAATTCACTGTGTGGCCTTTGGTGAGACACTTCCCCTCCAGGCCACAGCTTCTTCAGCTATAAAACAGGGGCCGTGAACAAGAGCATCTCTAAGGGCCCATCTAGGATGGACATCCCGCCATTTTACGGGTCCCTTCGGGAAGGAAAAGAAAGCAAAGCAGAGATGCCTTGCTGAGTCATCTTATCCCAGCATCGTGATAGAAATCACACCTCCTGCATCCCCTTTTCTCTGTATTACTCTATTTCATCTTACATACTCAGCCTTCTTGCTCTTGCCAATCATGTAGCTGTAAAACTTATTTTTCACTCCCAACACTTGAGCTATCCTGGCTGTTCCTCAGATAGCTCAATCCTGTCTGGTATCTGATTTTGCTCTGGCAGTCACTGGGGGTCTACATAGTTCCTCTGCTCAACTCCAGCTCATTCCAGCAAAACTTCACACCCTCTCCTTTGTTGAAAGCTTAGTCTGCCCCTCCCTATGGCCGTCCTTCTGCTCTTAACCCAGGCATGGGGGCCAGCATCCACTCTGGTCCCATTTCAACTCTCACAAAATGACACTGGCATTTAAGAAAACTCCGTGTGAGTGCAGGTCAGGGGAGCAGGGGTGGAAGCCCTGAAACCCTAACATAATCAGACTCATTTTAAGATCTATAGTCATTTGTCCTTGGCTCAGTTTTCCCAGAAATGACTGGCATAGGAAGGTTTCTCAAAGGGCGGCTGGCTCACGGTTTGCTTGGCGAGTCAGAGGGGACCACTTCAGCTTCAGTTTCAACTGCCAAGTCTGTATTCCCTGCTGACCCAGTTGGGATTTTAAGTTTCCATCGAGACCACCTGCCTGGTGCTAATTAGTTATGGTTTCTTATTTTATAGGCAAACTTGTTTTAACATCTATGAAACTGGCACAGTGTCTTGGGCTTCTCCCCTAGTTCTACTGTACAAGCAGAATTCTTAGCTGTCCCAGCTATTCAGACTTGAATAACATGATGTAGCCAGGATGGCAAAATATGCAGCAAAAATCTGAGGATGGAAATTGCAAAATCCAAGTAAATCCCAAATCATAGTTTTTCTTCTGTTCATTGTTTTTCAAAAATTTGAACTTACGATTTGGGAAGTACTTTCCTTTCTCCCATTCCACACATGTGCCTTCAACTTCCTAGTGAGATATACAGCAAGAAAATCTTGCAGTGAAACACAAACCTATTGTTTTTAATGCCACTCTAGACATCTCTGTCGTTTTTACCCATTTGTGACATATTTACTCATTGTCAATTATGAAATCAATCAACTGGTTTCCTCTTTACCAAGAACTGGGGGGAGAGAATAATTTTTTATATGTCTAGGCTTTCCTTTAGCATGAAAAAAATCAAAGTTTAAGGGTTACTTTCCTTCACTAATATAAGCATGCTTTCAAGAAGACATGTTCTGACCAGGTAACTTTCAGAAATGTATTCTAAATTTTTTCGATTCATGGTATATAAGTAAACATAAGCACATTAGAATGGTGGATATACAGACTATAGTAAAAAGACTTACCAATGATACATAAATGAAGTGAGTCAAGAACTTTGGAAGGTGTAAGAATCCCCTTTTTTTTCTTCCCAGGGGTCAAAAATGAACATTGCTTCTGAGGACAAATCAAGAGTTACTGACTCTCAAAGAAGAGCTTTTGTCTGTAGGCATTTTGATTTTAAATCCAATAATTTTCACATAATTTTGAACCAACATTAAATAGAAAAAAATTAACTCATATTGTTGTCATTTCACATTTACTTGGGTTGCCTGCCATAAATCTTTAAGGTTTCCTTATGATTAAGAAAATGTCCATTTCAAGAAGTGACAAGGAGAGTCATCCTCACAGAAGGGTTGCTGTTTTTCATGTGCCTCAGATGACCTGATTTTATGTTCTACTGTGCCAATGACTAAATTCAGGGCTAAAGTGGCTAGAAAGAGAGGGTATGGAGTTACTTTTCTTTCCTTTTTTTTTTTTTAAGATTTTATTTATTTATTTGAGAGAGAGAGCATGAGAGGGGAGAGGTCAGAGGGAGAAGCAGACTCACTGCCAAGCAAGGAGCCCAATGTGGGACTCGATCCCAGGACTCCAGGATCATGCCCTGAGCCAAAGGCAGTTGCTTAGCCAACTGAGCCACCCAGGTGTCCTGGAGTTACTTTTCTGTCATAATTAAATGGGTAATTTTCTGGGTGCTAAGTATTAAATGGTTCTAGGAAATGATGAATAGCACCAGCCTCAGGAATTAGACGGATTCCATTTCTCCAATGGCTCTCTTTTGGATCTGCAAATAATCTGGGGTTACTGGAAACAGGAAAAATGATTCACCTAGGACCACCTCAACTTCCCCTCCAGTCTTCTTCCCCTAAACACATAGCTGTTGGTGCTTCTGGGTGAAGGAAGGACGTTGTATCATGTAGGTAAGATCACTGTATTAGAAACAGATTGGAAAAATGCTAGCTTGGTGACAGCTGATATATATGTATTATCTAAAAGTAAATATCCTTTTGTTTTTAATATAAATGAACTATTGAAATGCAATTCATAAGGAACCTTCTGGAAGGTAAAAATATGGACATGTCCTAGATAATAATCTATATGTGTTTTTATATATTATGCATGTGCATGTAGATTATAAATTTTCTATATCATGCCTCTTAATAAACTGTGCATTCTTCTAAAGGTACTAATCAACTGTGCCAAACAATTATTCACACTGTGCTTTAACAAGTGATATATACCAGTTAGGTAGAGCTGCAAAAATTCCCAGCAAAGTAGCAGTTTCCAACCTGTCAAAATCTACACTCATCCCTTTAATAGAATTTTCTAAAGCAGTGTTGGTAAGATTAGAGAAGAAAACAGCTACTCAGCTCAAGTGGTACTATGTACCTTCACTTAATCAATATGCTCTTCAAGGACAGATGTATTTGCTTACTTTTACAGTGAACGATTAAACATTATTATGCTACTACATCCCAGGTACAATTGTCTGACATATCCATTTTTTGCTGCTCCTGCTGCTAGGGCCTGAATTCTTTTTCTTTCTGAGAACTGAAATTTTCCTTTTATAAGGGTCACTTGTCTTTGCAATAATCCCCATTCTGCTGACATTTTCCCTCTTCAATCACTTTATTCTCTGATCTACTGATCTCAAATCCTTTTTTTTTTTTAACTTTGTAATTTCTACTTCCTTCAAATATCAAAGGCCAATGTTTGAATCTGTCATTTACATAACAAAAGTGCTATATTTTATGTTTGGCTGCTAGTCATTTCCCTATTGAATCAAAAAATATCAGACTTATTACTCATAACAAAAAACATTCTTTACAAGGATGTTACTTTCATGTTTTGAATCATTAAATAGCCCATTTCATACTCTGCTTGAAAATATGAGGCAAGTAGTTAATTTGTCATAAATAAGCTACTATCTGATTTATTTTTTTTATTTATTTTTTATTTTTTTTTAAGATTTTATTTATTTACTTGACAGAGAGAAATCACAAGTAGACAGAGAGGCAGGCAGAGAGAGAGAGAGAGGGAAGCAGGCTCCCTGCCGAGCAGAGAGCCCGATGCGGGACTCGATCCCAGGACCCTGAGATCATGACCTGAGCCGAAGGCAGTGGCTTAACCCACTGAGCCACCCAGGCGCCCCGAGCTACTATCTGATTTAAATTCAACTAGTATTTCAAAGCTTTCAGAATAAAAATGTCATACTCCCCTAAAAGTCTGCCTTAAATTCTTTTATATTTGAGAGAGAGAAAGAAACATGCATGTAGGGGAGGCAGGGGCAGAGGGAGGGAGAGAATCTTAAGGAGGTTCTATGCCCAGCACGGAGCCTGAGCTTGGGCTCAACCTCACAACCCTGAGATCATGACCTGAACTGAAAACAAGAATCGGATGCCTAGCCAACTCAGCCACCTAGATGCCCTGCCTTAAATTATCTTCAAGAGGGATGGGTGGTGGATGAAGAGATAGATAGAAGTCCCTTTGGAAATACAGATTAAGGACAGGAAGCAAGATGGTGGAGGAATAGAAACTAAAATAGCATTAGGTCCCAGGAGTTCAGCTAGATAGTTATCAAACCATTCCAAACACTTACAAACTCAACAGGAGATTGAAGAAAAGAAGAGCAGCAGTTCTAGGAACAGAAAAGTGACCGCTTCCTGTAAGGTAGGACATGCAGAGAAGTGAATCCAAAGTGACCGGAAGATAAACCAAAGGGATAGTAGTGGAGCAGCGGGGCACAAGAACAGAACTTTTAGAAGTCTGCTCTACTGAGGGACATCACTCTACTGAGGCTAAGCAGGGGTGGAGCCCTCACAGGGACAGAGTGATCTCAGGAACCGCAGGGTCACAGAAAGACCCAGGGTGTCTGAGTGTGGCAGAGCTGCCAGATATCAGAGCGGGGAAGCCAGCTGCAGAAATGGAGCCGAGAAGTGAGCACTCAGGTCAGGGTTAAACTGTGATCTGAGGCATGGTAGTGGCTATTCCAGCACGGGCCCCACAAGTGGAAGATCCAGAGAGACCGTCTCCTTCCTCCTCAGGAGGAGCAGCACAGGAGTGTACAGCTGGAATCTGCTGGGTTTGGAGACTCCAAATGGGGCTGTGTGACAGAGACAGAAATACTTGGTCATAGGCCAGGTGAGCATGGAGCACTGCCGGAGACCAGGGAGCTGAGAGGGATTGACTGATTTTCTCTGCAGGCACACTAAGGAGTGGGACCCTGAGCTCTCAGCTCCCCTGGGGCTAGAGACTGGGGACCGCCATTTTCATTCCCATCCTCCAAAGACCTACGGAAAGTGTTCAGGGAACAAAAGCTACTGGAAGCGAAACTGAGCAGATTACTTAGCCAGGCCCCTGGCAAGAGCAGTGCAATTCTGCCTCAGGCAAAGACATTTGAGAATAACTGAAACAGACCCCTCCCCCAGAAGATCAGTAAGTACATCCAGCCAAGACCAAGGTCACTGATCAATGAAAAATTCAAAACTTCAGAGCTATGGGAATACAGCATATAGAATTCATGGCTTCTTTAGCCTTGCAAAGTTAAATTTTTTTAATTTTATTTTTTTCTTATTCTTTTTTTTAACTTTTCCTCTTTCTCTTTTAACATTTTTATCTAGTTTTTCTTATCAATATATATATTTAATTTAAATTTTCATTGTTATAGTCAAATTTTATCCCTTCATTGTATTTCACCTTATTTTTTGTATACATATAGTTTTTCTTCTTTAAAATTTTGGGATATAATTTCTTCTAATACCCTAAATCTAGCTCCAGCCTGATCACATTTTCTCCTCTTTTTCCCTTCTTTTTCCAACCAACTTGTCTTATCAATTCTTTTTTACAATCTTTCAAAATTTTTATCAGTCATATTCCATCCCTTCATCCTGTTTACCCTGATTTTTGTATATATATAAGTTTTTCTTCTTTACAATTTTGGGAGGTAGTTTCTTCTAAGAGATCAGAACACACAAAAATCAAGTGGGTGGCTTTTTTCTATTCACCAGTCTGATATATAATATATTTTTACTTTTTATTTCTCCCCCATTTCCTCTCCCCCCAGTTTTGGGTCTCTTCTGATTTGGTTAGCATATATTTGGGGGGGGGGGCTTTGCCACCCTTTTAGTATTTTGCTCTCTCATTCATTTATTCTTATCTGGATAAAATGATAAAATGGAAAAATTCACCACAAAGAAAAAGAACAAGAGGTGGTACCGATAGCTAAGGACCTAATCAATACGGACATTTGTAATATGTCAGAACTAGAGTTCAGAATGACAATTATCAAGGTGCTAGCTGGGCTTGAAAAAGGCATGGAAGATATTAGAGAATCCCTTTCTGGAGAAATAAAATCCCTTTCTGTAGAAATAAAAGAACTAAAGTCTAACCAAGTTGAAATCAAAAAAGCTATTAATGAGGTGCAATCCATAACTCTTACTGCTAGGATCAATGAGGCAGAAGAGAGAATCAGTGATATGATATAGAAGACTAAGTAATGGAGAATAAAGAAGCTGAGCAAAAGAGAGATAAACAACCACTGGACCACGAGGGGAGAATTTGTGAGATAAGTAATACCATTAGATGAATCAGTATTAGAATAATTGGGATCCCAGAGGTAGAAGAAAGAGAGAGATGGGCAGAAGGTATATTAGAGTAAATTATAGTAGAGAATTTCCCTAATATGGCAATGGGAACAAGCATTAGAATCCAGGAAGCACAGAGAACCCACCTCAAAAGCAATAAAAATAGGTCCACACCCCATCAACCAATAGTAAAACTTACAAGTCTTAATGACAAAGAGAAAATCCTGAGAGCAGCTTGGGACAAGAGGTCTGTTACATACAATGGTAGAAATACTAGATTGGCATCAGATCTATCCACAGAGACCTGGTAGGCCAGAAAGGACTGGCATGATATATTCAGAGCACTAAATGGGAAGACTATGCAGCCAAGAATACTATATCCAGCTAGGCTATCACTGAAAATAGAAGGAAAGCTAAAAAGCTTCCAGGAAAAACAAAACCTAAAAGAATTTGCAAACACCAAACCAGTCCTACAGGAAATGTTGAAAGGGGTCCTCTAAGCAAACAGAGAGCCTAAAAGTAGTAGACCAGAAAGGAACAGACAATATACAGTAAAAGTCACCTTACAGGCAATACAATGGCACTAAATTCATATCTTTCAATAGTTACCCTGAATGTAAATGGGCTAAATGCCCAAATCAAAAGACACAGGGTATCAGAATGGATAAAAAAAACAAGATCCATCGATATGCTGTCTATAAGAAACTCATTTTAGACCCAAGGACACCTTCAGATTTAAAGTGAGGGGGAAGAAAACAATTTACCATGCTAATGGACATCAAAAGAAACCTGGGGTGGCAATCTTTATATCAGATAAATAAGATTCTAAGCCAAAGACTATACTAAGAGATGAGGAAGGATACCATATCATACTTAAAGTGTCTGTCCAACAAAAGATCTAAAAATTTTAAGTATTTATGCCCCTAACATGGGAGCAGCCAACTATATAAACCAATTAATAACAAAATCAGAGAAACACATTGGCAATAATATGGTAATAGTACGGAATTTTAACACCCCCTCACTGAAATGGACAGATCATCTAAGCAAAAGATCAAAAAGGAAATAAAGGCTTTAAATGACACACTGGACCAGTTGGACTTCACAAATGTATTCAGAACATTCCATCCTAATGCAACAGAATAGTGCATATGGAACATTCTCCAGAATAGATCACATCCTGGGTCACAAATCAGGTCTCAACCAGTACCAAAAGATTGGGTTCATTCCCTGCATATTTTCAGACCACAATGCTCTGAAACTAGAACTCAAACACAAGAGAAAATTTGGAAGGAACTCAAATACATGGACACTAAAGAGCATCCTACTAAAGAATGAATGGGTCAACCAGGAAACTAAAGAAGAATTGAAAAAATTCATGGAAACAAATGAAAATAAAAACAACAGTTCGAAATCTTTGGGACACAGCAACAGCGGTCCTGAGAAGAAAATATATAGCAAGACAAGCCTTTCTCAAGAAACAAGAAAGGTCTCAAAAACACAACCTAACCCTACACATTAAGGACTTGGAGAAAAGAACAGCAAAGAAAGCTTAAACCCAGCAGGAGAAGGTATCGTAAAGATCAGAGCAAAAATCAATGAAATGGAAACCAAAAAAACAATAGAACAAATCAATGAAACTAGGAGCTGGTTTGTTGAAAGAATTAATAAGATTGATAAACCCCTGGCCAGACTTATCAAAAAAAATTAATTAATAAAATTATTTAATTATTAATTATTTAATTAATTAATAAAATCATGAATGAAAAAGGAGAGATCACAACCAACACCAAAGACATACAAACAATTATAAGAACATACTATGAGCAACTACACGCCAGCAAATTTGACAATCTGGAAGAAATGGATGCATTCCTACAGACATATAAACTACCAAAACTGAACCAGAAAGAAACAGAAAGCCTGAACAAAGCCATAACCAGTAAGTAGACTGAAGCAGTCATCAAAAATCTCCTGACAAACAAGAGCCCAGTGCCAGACAGCCTCCCAGGGGAATTCTACCAAACATTTAAAGAAGAATTAATATCTATTCTCCTGAAACTGTTCCAAAAAATAGAAATGGAAGGAAAACTTTCAAACTCATTTTATGAGGCCAGCATTACCTTGATCCCAAAACCAAAGACTCCACCAAAAAGGGGAATTACAGACCAATATCCTTGATGAACACAGATGCAAAAATTCTCATCAAAATACTAGCCAATACAATCCAACACTACATTAAAGGGATTATTCACCACAACCAAGTGGGATTTATTCCTGGGCTGCAAGGTTGGTTCAACATCCACAAATCAATCAATGTGATACAATACATAAATAAAAGAAAGAACAAGAAATTTATGATACTCTCAATAGATGCTGAAAAAGCATTTGACAAAGTACAGCATCCTTTCCTGATCAAAATTCTTCAGAATGCAGTGTTAGAGGTTATATACCTCAATACCATCAAAGCCATCTATGAAAAATCCACAGCAAATATCATTCTCAATGGGGAAAAACTGAGAGCTTCTCTGCTAAGGTCAGGAACATTGTAGGGATGTCCACTATCACCACTGCATAGTACTAGAAGTCCCAGCCTTAGCAATCAGACAACAAAAAGAAATAAAAGGCATCTGATTTGGCAAAGAAGAAGTCAAACTCTCACTCTTTGCAAATGAGATGATACTTTACATGGAAAATCTGAAAGACTCTAGTCCAAAACTGCTAGAATTCATATAGGAATCCAGTAAAGTTTCAGCATATAAAATCAATGCACAGAAACCAGTTGCATTTCTATACACCAAGAGCAAGACAGAAGAAAGAGAAATTAAGGAGTCAATCCCATTTACAATCGCACCCAAAACCACAAGATACCTTGGAATAAACCTAACCAAAGGGGCAAAGAACCTGTACTTACTCAGAAAACTCTAAAGTACTCATTAAAGAAATTGAGGAAGACACAAAGAAATGGAAAAATGTTCCATGCTCATGGATTGGAAGAACAAATATTGTGAAAATGTTTATGCTACTTAAAGCAATCTACACATTTAATGCAATCCCTATCAAAATAACGTCCTTTTTTTTTTTTTCAAAGAAATGGAACAAATAATCCTAAAATTTGTGTGGAACCAAAAAAGACCCCAAATAGCCAGAAGAATTTTTTTTTTTTAAAGCCAAAGTTGTAGCATCACAATTCCAGACTTTAAGCTCTATTACAAAGCTGTCATCATCAAGACAGTAAGGTACTGGCACAAAAACAAACACATAGATCAATGGAACAGAATAGAGAGCCCAGAAATAGACCCTCAGCTCTATGGTCAACTAATCTTTGACAAAGTAGGAAAGAATGTCCAATGGAAAAAAGATAGTCTCTTCAACAAATGGTGTTGGGAAAATTGGACAGCCACATGCAGAAAAATGAAACTCGACCATTTCTTTACACCACACATATAAACAGACTCAAAAGGATGAAATACCTCAATGTGAGACAGGAATCCATCAAAATCCTTGAGGTGAACTCAGGCAGCAACCTCTTTGTCCTCAGCCACAGCAACTTCATCCTAGGAACATAGCCAAAGGCAAGGGAAGCAAGGGCAAAAATGAACTGTTGGGACTTCATCAAGACCAAAAACTTTTCCTTTTGCATAGCAAAGGAAACAGTCGACAAAACCAAAAGACAACTGACAGAATGGGAGAAGACATTCGCAAATGACATATCAGATAAAGGGCTAGTATCCAAAATCTATCAAGAACTTACCAATCTCAACACTCAAAGAACAAATAGTCCAATCAAGAAATGGGCAGAAGACATGAACAGACATTTCTGCAAAGAGGACATCCAAATGGCCAAAAGACACATGAAAAAATGCTTAACATCACTCAGCTTCAGGGAAATACAAATCAAAACCACAATGAGATATCACCTCACACCAGTCAGAATGGTTAAAATTAACAAGTTAGGAAATGACAGATGCTGGCAAGGATGTGGAGAAAGGGGAACCCTCCTACACTATTGGTGGGAATGCGAGCTGGTGCAGTCACTCTCGAAAACAGCATGGAGGTTCCTCAGAAAGCTGAAAATAGAGCTACCCTACAACCTAGCAATCACACTACTGGGTATTTACCCTAAAGATACAAATGTCTTGGAGGAGCCGAGAGCCCAGGGCCCCACTCCTCAGTAGGCCCTCAGAGAACAGCGCCTAGTTACTCCCGTCTGCCTGACCTCCGGCCGTGCTCCGAGCTCACCGAGCCTGCGACCAGTTCAAGGAAGATGTTGCTGCAGTTGAGGTCAAAGAGGTTGCTGCCTGTGTTCTCCTCAAAAATTTTGATGGATTCCTTTCTCACATTGAGGTCCTTCATCCATTTTGAGTCTATTTTCATGTGTGGGGTAAGGAAATGGTCCAATTTCATGAACAGACATTTCTGCAAAGAAGACATCCAGATGGCCAACAGACACATGAAAAAGGGCTCCATATCACTCAGCATCAGGGAAATACAAATCAAAACCACAATGAGATATCACCTCACACCAGTCAGAATGGCTAAAATCAACAAGTCAGGAAATGACAGATGCTGGCGAGGATGCAGAGAAAGGGGAACCCTCCTACACTGTTGGTGGGAATGCAAGCTGGTGCAGCCACTCTGGAGAACAGCATGGAGGTTCCTCAAAATGTTGAAAATAGAACTTCCCTATGACCCAGCAATTGCACTACTGGGTATTTACCCTAAAGATACAAACGTAGTGATCCAAAGGGGCACGTGCACCCGAATGTGTATAGCAGCAATGTCCACAATAGCCAAACTATGGAAAGAACCTAGATGTCCATCAACAGATGAATGGATCAAGAAGATGTGATTACACACACACACACACACACACACACACACACACACACTGGAATACTATGCAGCCATCAAAAGAAATGAAAATTTGCAATGACATGGATGGAACTAGAGGGTATTATGCTGAGCAAAGTAAGTCAATCAGAGAAAGACCATTATCATATGATCTCTCTAATATGAGGAATTTGAGAGACAGGGTAGGGTGTTGTAGGAAATAGGGAAGGAAAAAAATGAAACAAGATGGGACTGGGGAAGGAGACAAACCATAAGAGACTCTTAATCTCACAAAACAAACTGAAGGTAAGGTTGCTGCAGGGGGTGGGGAGTAGGGGTAGGGTGGCTGGGTTATGGACATTGGGGAGGATATGTGCTATGGTGAGTGCTCTGAAATGTGTAAGTCTGATGATTCACAGACCTGTACCCATGGGGCAAATAATACATTATATGTTAATAAAAGTAATTTTTAAAAAAGACAAGATAGATTAAAGCAAAAAAAAAAAAAGACTGCAGATTCAATAAACAGAAGGGATATCAGAAAATTACAGGAGCTATGCGAATAAATTATTCAACATTAATTGAATATTGCTGAAGAAGGAAGAGGAAGCTAGAAGAACACACTAATTAAGTGTGGGTAGTTATTGGTTAAAACGGGGAGAATCATGGCATCCATATTTTTAGCTTTTGGGAGGGGAAAAAGACAGAGAGGAGACACTAATTGTTATAGAGAGCAATTCTGTCTTAGCCACAAAGAGACCAGTTAGCTGGGATCAGCAACAAGTAGCATTAAAAAGCCAACCAGCTGCAAAACTCCATGGTAGTAGTTAACCTGAGAACTACAAGTATCTGGCAAGGAACTGTAACTAGGACCCAAACTGGACACTAAGAGTGATTACACAGGCAGAAAGAAAAAATAAACCAAGTTGTACCTTGACATTTGCATGTCTTTCATTCTTGGTCTGGATCTATGTAGTATCCAGGTTTCTAATTATAATAAATGGTTAAATATTTAAAATCTGTTAATGGAGAATTCCATTTTTATACCAAAATGGGAACTGATTAGATGCTCTATTAAGTCCCTCATCTGGCCACAGCTGTGGAAATCCTAGCCTTTTTGCTCACACATTCTAAGCCATGGAACCGTACATATAGAAGTAACCACCTTAATTACAGCTAAAATGTTTAGGGGGGTTAACAGTCTTCCACTGAGCTGGCTTTATGTGACAGCAAATTTTGCAGACAGACATATAAAAGAAGGAATAAACTTAGTCCATTATGTGAACCATAGAAGATAATGTACTATCAACTTTATAGTTTGGGATTAAACTATTTATCCACTATCAAAGGAGTCTTTGAATTAAAAAATAGCCATGATCACTCTTTATCCATTATAAGTTCTCTAAGTAAATCTCCCCAGTGATTAAGAATGCACATGTTCAAAATAGCTTCTTGGCAGGGCCTGAAAACAAAAAACCTACAGGGAACCTGAAGCTATGAACACCTGTCTCCAAGGACAGGGTCAACAGAGATAACCAGGATCTCCGAATGTATGTTGAGGTTAAAAAGATACTTTTCTTTAAATTTAAATGAAGCAAAGATTTGCAATTTTGTCTATTTCATTACAGACTGACCAAATTTTCTACAAAACACACATATGGCTTTTCAAAACAGAGAAGAGTAAAAGCAGAGGAATTATTTTTTTAATACCAAAGAAAAGTCTAGAAACAGCATACATCAAATATTTCTGAATGCTACTCAGAAAAGCAAAATGTCTTGACTGTTTCCCAGCTGATATACGCAACCCTCCTTCCCTTTCTGCCCCTCCCTTTGTTCCTTCTTTCACTTACTTACTCACAGAGTTGTTTTCCGGGATGCCTGGGTGGCTCAGTTGGTTAAGCAGCTGCCTTCGGCTCAGGTCATGGTCCCAGCGTCCTGGGATCGAGTCCCACATCAGGCTCCTTACTCGGCAGGGAGCCTGCTTCTCCCTCTGCCTCTGCCTGCAATTCTGTCTGCCTGTGCTCACTCTCTCCCCACCCCCTCTCTGATAAATAAATTAAAAAAAAAAATATATTGAAAAAAAAAAAAAACTTAAACACCGTTCACAGGATTTGGGGTGAGAAACACAGGTCACAGCAAAAGCTAATATTTCTAAGATGTGTGGTAGCATTTATATAGTTTATTTATCTGTGTATAGGGAAAACAAAAAAACGTAACCAAATCATGATTCATCAGAAAGTTATCTAAATTATGGCATATCGAACACATGAAGAGACCTGAGCAACCTAAATTTCCTCTTATTAACTGGCACCCATATCACTTAGACTCAGTCTAACAGACAAAGTTTGAAATTTATCTTCATTACATGTCTTTCATTAAGGAAACCTTAAAAATGTTTGTACGCTCAACAAAAACAATTCAACCCATGTAGGATTTTTTGCTATCTTTTTAAGTAGTACCTTTGTCAAGGGATTGATTTTAATATTCATGTCTCCCTCTGTGAAGCATAAAACAAATTCAATTTCTTATACGTTTTCTTGGTTAAAAACAAAACCTTAGTTTTAATAAGCTTTAATAGGGGTCAAGCAATTTTCCGGGAACTTAACTCAAATGCTCTGCCTAATACGCACCATTCAAGTGATTGTATCTGTAAGAACCCAGGTACTATGCTTTATGAATAACAGATTGATAGGAGATTTCTATGAAATCCAAAGCAATTTCATATAAGTCACCATTGTTTGGGATTTAGCATGGTTTTATGCTTTTCCTTCATTAATCTTCCAGTGGGTGGGATTTATCTTTCTATTTGAAAGATATGGCAGAATATTGGTCCTCAATTCATTGCCAAAGTAGTTACATGGTTTTCCCAACGAGGTTAGAACAAAAGGATTTGGGAATTTTTAGAATTGGCAGAAATGGAAAGAATCCTGATCAAATTTGAATTCTGCTCAAGGAATAAAAATGGGGATGGATGTTATTTTGAAATCTCTGTGTATATGTGTTTGCCAGGTACTCTTCTTGGCAGCTGCAAAATCTCTCAAGAAGTAGCCCAAACTCAATTACAGACCAGTTAACTCCAAACTTATCCTTTTAAATCTTTATAATAAAAATGGGTACATTCTCCAATATTATCGACAGAAAAGCAAAATAACTGAAACCAGGTAAAAGGTTGAGATTAATTTCTCTCTTTGGAGCAATAGAAATAGACTTTCTACCTGGCATCAGCTCAGGTAATTAATACCAGGTGTGTACACACACACACACACACACACACACACACACACACAGAGTAATGGTTATTTTGCCATCTTTTTCACAACTAACTAACTAAAGTTGCTCCCACAATTGAGTAGTCCTGTGATGTCAGAGTGACTCCAGACCCCACAGACGTGGTGACTTCATTAGCATTATAGACCATTTTAGAAGGAAAAGAAGGACTGGTTTTTTCAAAGAGAGAAAGTGCTGTGGAGGAAGGCCGGTGTGAACTGCGCAGATCTCTGGGCGACACGGAGCTCCACTGGACACCTGCCAGCACACTCAGTAAGGGCTACAAAGATGTCAGACGTGTTCCTCCGCTGCTCCCAGCTGGATGAGAAGGCAAATGGATAAACACTTGTCGTGCAAGAAGCACTGGTAAAGGAACAGGTGGAATTTCTTAGGATCCCTGTGAAAGGAAAAGCAGTCGAATGGGTAGATGGGTGGCAAGCATCGATGCCAAGCTTTGAAGGATGAGTAGAGCTCTTTAGTCAGACAGGAAGCCAAAGGAGAAGGAAGACAAAAGTCAGGAGGAGAGCAAGGCACAGAGAGTGAGGTGCTCCCCATCACCTCTGTGGGACCCTGGAAGCAAGGGGTTGCTCCAGGACCTGGAGGCTCATGCGGCTTGCTGAGCCAGGAGCAATCCAGACCGCTGTCTCTGACCCAGGAGACTTGCATCTTCTGCCAGCATCCAGGACACTGGGGGAGGCTCATTTGATAGCTTCTAAGCAGGGCAAGATCACACACCACTCACTGCTCTTGCCAGATGGGCAGGGATTGCTTCAAGCAAGACAGGAAACAAAGGAGAAGGAAATGGAAATTTAGGGAAAAGTGGAGGAGTTTGGTTTTGTTCTTGTTAAATTTGAAGTAGTTGATGGAGGCAAGGAATTGGCAGCATGGGTCTGCATTTCAGGATGAGTCCCTTATCAATAAGTAGGTAAATAAATAAATAAAAGAAAAAGAAAATAGTAAAAGTCTTTCTTCCTCAAGAGGTTATGAAACTGAAGGAGAAAACCCACACAGAGTGCCTCTTAAAGATCCCAGCGCACAGAGAAGTCAGCAACAGGCAGCAGAGTGGGACATTTTCACTAATCAGATCCCTATGAAATTTTGAGATCTCTTTGAAGATGGGTCTCAGAGGACAATTTTGAAACGTACAATGTGGGGTTCCAAACAAGCCTATTTCATTCAGGTCCTTCTGTGGCTCCAAATCACAAAGGAAGATTCTGGTGAGACCCTGGTCCACTCTCCCCTGGGGAGAATGCAACTGTTTGAGAACTCTTATATGAAAACGAGAATCTGTGGGATATGGGATATAAGCCTCTGGAGACCCACAGACTGGGCAACCTGACTGAGGCACAAAAATGGACCACTTACGGAAAGGAGTCCTCCTGGGACCCAAGGCTGAGATTTAGGGCCGTTAGAGACATCTGGGAAAACAATCACAGACACGCTGCCTAACCATCCAGTAGAAGTAAGACTGTGACAACTCTCCTGAACCACAACTTATTTATAACTCCTCACAAAGTGATCCCCCTGCCTGTTGATGGCCTAGGCGACTTGTTCTTAGCTTTCTGCCTCCCTACGGACTCCTTTTTTTCTCATTACCCTAACAGATGGAAGAAGATTCCCCACAGAGCTGTCGTTCTCTGATGGGAGCAGGAGATAGGAAACAAACGTCATCCAATTTTATTACCTCTAACAAAACCACTAAAGGATAAACTTATTGCCTATAATGAGCTTTTTGGAAATAAGCTTGTGGGTTTATTTTGCTTATAAACAACCACTCTGGTTCTTATTTCTATAATAAATAAGAGTACAATGAGTTAAACAATACTATAAATTCACCCATTTTCATTTGCTCTCAGTTCAAAAGGAACAATACCCTCACAGAGATTTGCTTACCTTACTTACCTAGCTGAGAATTGCTAAGGATTGTATCCTTCTCCCCTGAAGTAAGTTCAAGGATATGAAAATGACATATGTCATCGCTAATTCCTGGGATATCAGAGAGAAAAATATACAAAAGCCTTAATGAACAGATGAAGAAAGCAAAGTGGGAACGGACATTTCTGGCTAGGGAATAGGACAACCCACAGAAAGGCTAGTGGGCCAAATCTCACAGACGGAAAATACTAAAAGCTTCACCTAGAGTCAACAAATGCCACGTTCTGAGGAGAGGTGTCTTAGGGGACAGATCTGTTAACCATCAGCGGGCACGTTTCATCTCCCCGCTCCTGGAGGGAGAATTAAAGAAGGCTTTGTGTACCTGCTCTCCAACAGAAGCTGGAGCCGGGAGGCACAGGAAGGCCCACTCCTGCCCTCAGGCCCCGGGACAGATAACACACACACACACACACACACACACACAAAATGTGTATAAAGACACACACAACACAGTCTTCAAACGCTTCCCTTCAGGCTACTTCCCCACATTTCAGGCTCACTGAAGAAAAGCTTGAATCAACTACGGGTCAGAAACACAGACTTTTCCTTGTATTGAACACTGATTTTCCTGTCTGGCCAAGCTGAAATGGCTTGATAGCCTTTCCAAAAGCCACAGGCCTTGCTTTAAGGAGTATAGTGTGCTGAAAGACCTTTTAAAAATTAGTCTGCCAGCTAAGCCCCTTCACAGCATGCCTGGTTCACTCAAGGCCTTTTAGTGTCATCCAAAACAATGAACATCCGCCTGAGGAGCCTATGAGCAGGCGCTCTACAAGGCCACCAGCTTTCTCCATGAGAGAGTAATGACCAGGATGGAGAAGGTAAGCAGCGGGGACTGTTCTAGTATCCTGCATAGGCACCACTGAACTCACTTTCAGGCAAAGATATGCAGTTCTAATCACCACACTGCAGGAAAAATGCTACTAAAGTTGAAAAGGTACAGGAGAGGGCAGACCAAATGACTCAGAGCTTCCAGAACGAGGCCCATATGTTGACCTCACTCTCCTGTTGCAAATCAATAGCAGTAAAGGCTCCAACAAGAGGAACCTCCTAGAGCCTTTGCTTACAAATCTCAGCATGGGGTAGAAATGGTCTTTCCTGAGCTCCTGGTCCTATAGGGAAATATTTTTAACACCTGGTCCTAAAACCCATTCAAGCTACCCCACGTCAGTCAAAATCCAATCTTAATGTAGCATTGAAACAATACTTTCTGATTCCTACTGTTCTTATTCACTCTTCATATAGGAATGTAAGAAGTAAAATAGTTACCAAATGTTGCAAAGCTGGAAACAGACCCTGAAACCAAGACAGAAGCAGAGTAACCTGGAATGTTCCTCTATTGAATTTTAGCTAGGCTGTTTACGAATACTGCACTTGAATCGGTTACTTTCTTCTTCCCACGTTTCCAAGGCAACCAGTTCATGGGGTTGAGGGGCGGAGACAGAGGCAAGAAAAAGTTTTTTAAGTGATGCATACCATGAAGTCAACCCGAATGAATTTAATTTGCGGTGGCGATGTGACAATACTGAAAGGGTGGACTCAGAGTCCTTTTTTATTTTTTCTGACTGAGTAATTTGAGGAGAGTTTCTTCATAATGGTGCCTTTTTCACACAGCAGGCACTTTTGAATCCCACCTGTAAATCAGGGATGTCTACAGGGATTTGTCGGTCTTTTCCCTCCCCATCTCTTTTATCTCTACCTCTTTTTCGGTTATTTGTGAAAATAAAATAGACCTCCTAATTCTTTTATGTGAAAGAAGATTGGGTTGTTATGCCCCGAAAGTGGCACATTAATTTTGATCAATTTGCTCACTGAAATTCAATCTCGAAGATATTTTCCCCACATTCTACTTTAAAAAGAAAAACGTCCCTCTGAAATTCTTGGTCTATAAGCTACGATGCTAATGTTGCTCTAAATTAAGATTTAGCATTTACTTCATGCTCCTAGTCCAGAGAGAAACAGCTATATACAAAGATGAATTAGGCTACATACATTGTTTGATTTCCTTCAATTCCCTCGATTTCCTTAAACAATTATTTCTCCAACTAAATATGAAGTATTTGACTATTAACACAAATGTACATTATAAAGCTACCCTGTTGTATCAGCCTGCTTTAGGACTAATTCTGTGTTTTGTCTCAAGTACATTTTCAATTCAAGTTGTTAAATGTTTTGACTTTAGATTACAGAATCAAGCTGTTTAAAAAGCATGGGATTTATGTAAACAAATCTCGTAATAATATTTGCAATGGAAACAAATGTCTAGCTATGTTGGATTGGTTAATAAACTGGGACATAGCCATACAACAGAATACCATCCAGTCATCAAGACCAAAAATGTAGACGGAAGTGATGTTCAGTGACATGGAAAGAAAATACCAGACACGAGAATACCCATATTGCGAAGGAACATGTAAATTATTCTATTTCCACTAAAAACAAAAAGCAACAACAACAACAGCAAAACAGGTGTCCTTACACAAGCATCTGATAAAACAGCTGAAAAATTTATCAGAATAATAGTAGTTGGTACAGCTCAGTGATTTGGTGAATGATTTTTACTTTGTTAGTTTTTTGCTTGCACCTTCCCATGCCCATTCCCAAATTTTACAAAGAATGTGCTGCATTTTTTTTTTAAGATCTTATTTATTTGTTTGACAAAGAGAGAGATAGCAAGAGAGGGAACACAAGCAGGGGGAGTGGGGGAGGGAGAAGCAGACTTCCTGCTGAGCCCCCATGCCAGGCTTGATCCCAGGACCCTGGGATCATGACCTGAGAGGAAGGTAGCCGCTTAACAACTGAGCCACCCGGACTCCCTGAATGTGCTGTCTTTAAAAATCTGTTATTTTTCGGGACACCAGGGTCGCTCAGTCGGCTAAGCATTGCCGTTGGCTCAGGTTCGAGTCCTGCATCAGGCTCCCTGCTCAGCCCGGAGCTTGCTTCCACCTCTATTTGCTTCTCCCTCTGCTTATCCTCCCCCTTCACTTGCTCTCTCAAAAAAAAAAAAAAAAAAAAAAAAAGTAAAAATCAGTTATTTTTCAATAGTAATTTTTTTATTATTTTTATTTTTTTGCAGAGCCAAGGAGAATCCTGAAATACTGGCAAGAGGCACATTGACATACAATGTAAGGACAGGACAGCCAAAGCAGCTGTATTTAACAAAACTTCAAAAGGTTAGAAAGGAGTTAAAATGTGTGGCAAACCATGGTATGTGCTGAGTTGACAGGAAATTGGTTGTGTTACTTGTGAGACAATTTGATTACTGTAGACCTACTGCTCCCCTCATTTTTCTCTTCTCAGATGACTGCAGGACATCTCTTGGACAGCTTTCTGGGACTAGGGTCCAGAAACAGCTAGTACAGAATGCCATGAATGTAGCATGGTCTTAACTTTATAGAAATGCTGGTTGCAATTATTTGTGATGATCATTTGGGTAAAGTTTTATGTGTCTTAGGCATGCTGTAAATTTCATTGTCAAAAAGCTATAGTTATAATAAAATAAGCATTCAAATATATATGGACTAAATTAGTTATTTCTCAAAATGTCCTTTTTGAAGAGAAAAAACACTACTTATAAAACAGATTTAGAAAGAACAAGAAAAAAGGGGAAAGGGAAGAGAGGGAGGAGAAGAAATAAAAATATTTTTAAAAAAAGAAAAAAGAAAAGAAAAGAAATAAGACATTCAGGGGTGAGATTAGCATACCATGATGCCCTACACACTTGATAAAAATGAGCCAGAAATTTGTATTTAAGCTTCTTAGTAGCCAGTGCCACCAACAAAACACAATAATTCTGTAATTCATAATATTTCTAAGATAAAGACAAGTTAGAATCACAGCAGAAGCCAAAGGATACTTTATCCCGTGAATCCCTAATGAGAACAACTATGTGATGAAATGAGCAAAATTTTCAACAAGATCCCCTTCAGGACATTCAAGTTAATGGAGCCATTTCCTACAATGATTCACAATGTTGGCTGAAATGGACATCCCAATTCACAATTTATTTAAGTAACTCAGAAGGTGGAGACGTGACCATAGTGGTCCAGGTTCACAGCTCAATGATTTTGCTTAAGCTTAAGATAAATCTTTTATATGTAGGAATGCACAAGCTGAGTATCTTTTTAAATACTCCATTATGAATTCTGCCAACCAAACCTTGAAAAAGCAGAGTGCTGCAGTAAACTTGATACAATAGTTCCTGATACCAATATTTGCAGCTGGAAGCAAATTTGTGTATTTTCACAGTTAGTGTACTCAATGAAAGGTTGCTATCCTTCTCCATTCATTCACTCAAGCAATGAGTTAAAAAATTCAACAAACAAGTACTAGAAGCTTCTTATTTCCTGGAGGTTTGTTCACGTGCTAGGAAAACAGAGGTGACCAAGGCAGGCTTAACCACTATGGTCCTCAAGAAGGCCACCATACAATCTAGAACAGGGTTTCTCAACTGTAGCTCTACATATTTGGGGCTGGATAACTCTATGTTGGGGCTGTCCTGTGCATCCTGGGGAGGGGGTGGTGACAGCATCCCTGGCCACTATCTACCATGAACCAGTAGCAACTTTACCAGTTGTGACAAGCAAAAGTGTCTCCAGATATTGCTAAATGTCTCCTGCAAACCCAGTGATGAGAGAGAATTGAGTACAAGAAATTACAATGAATCCATTCTGAGAGGAAGTAGGGGTTACTGAGAGAACGTAAAGAAGAGGGTTATCCCAGTCTGGGGGACCACAAAGGCCTTCTTGGGGAAGTGAAGAGTAAAAATTACAGGAAACAGAGGTTTAAAAAAAGGGTACTCCACAGAGAAGCGAACTAGAGACCCCAGACTGGGCCAGTCTCTTCCTCAAAATGCTCTCTGCATCCACTCTAGCACACAGTCCACCCAGGACCAAGAGCATCCTGTAAAAGGCACTGAAAAGGCCATCAAAAACATCAGCCATGCACACCTTTGAGAATAATGAACTTCCTAACGTCCTTCCAAGAGAAAATGATCGCAAAATGCCCTTCCTGCCACTGATGGAATCAAATTTCACTCTAGACTTGTTAGCTCTGGCCAGTTAAATGTTGGAACTAATGAATGAACAGATTGTACTGTAGGGAGCTAAACATTCATTAAGAGCGGTATGTTTTGACTTAAGAAACATAGCGTGAAATAGAAGTTTTTGCAGAGGCAATTATGCCAATTAAAATCAAGCACATCAATTCACCAGCTTGGCATCGTTTTTAAAAGACACTTAGTTGTTTCTGTTGCCATTAAAGAAAAAAATATCAAGAATTTAGACTGCCTGGTTTCCTAAGGATCCTGGCAAATTTTAAAGTTTTGTGATTTTACACTTACATTTGTTTTTTAATTATAGATTACATATACCCTCTTTCTTTCTTTCTTTCTTTCTTTCTTTCTTTCTTTTAAGATTTTATTTATTTACTTGACAGATGGAGATCACAAGTAGGCAGAGAGGCAGGCAGAGAGAGAGGAGGAAGCAGGCTCCCTGCTGAGCAGAGAGCCCTATGTGGGGCTCAATTCCAGGACCCTGGGATCATGACCTGAGCCGAAGGCTGAGGCTTAACCCACTGAACCACCCAGGTGCCCCTACCCTCTTTCTAAAAGCAGAGTTTTGTCACTGGAGCACAATAGGTGATTTCATGAAATTTATTTATGGGATTGAAGTATTTAAAATTTTATTTACTTTTTTTGAAGTGTTTAAAATTTTAAAGAAAATATTGATTCTAATACTTTTTTCTCTATTATCCTCTGCTTACCTATCCTATTGGTAACCCAACGATATTAGGGGCAGGGAGGACTCTTGGGTTTTAGAATGATAAAATACATTATTTTCATCATTATCCTTTTTATAATTGATACAATTGAGACTCGAAAAGGTTAGCCCAAGGTCACAGATAATAGTCAAGCCAAGAGTCAAACCCATATCTCCTGATTGCAGCCTGAAGTGTTGGTAGGGAGGACAACAACAACAACCTTTTGATATATTGGTAGAAGAAAACCATCATGATGTGCTTTCAAGAAAAAAGGGTTAGGTAGAATATGCTGGGAAGCTAGGGGCGCCTGGGTGGCTCAGTGGGTTAAGCCACTGCCTTCGGCTCAGGTCATGATCTCAGGGTCCTGGGATCGAGTCCCACATCGGGCTCTCTGCTCAGCAGGGAGCCTGCTTCCTCCTCTCTCTCTGCCTGCCTCTCTGCCTACTTGTGATCTCTCTCTCTCTCTCTCTCTCTCTGTCAAATAAATACATAATAAATAAATTTTAAAAAAAAAGAATATGCTGGGAAGCTGGAAAGGATAACAACACTGGACATAAAACCCAAAGGAAGGAGAGAACAAGACAGTTGGTTATGCTAATCTTACACTTGTGGGCCCTCCCAAACCACCACCTTCTACTTGATCAAAACCAAAATGGTACCAAAGAGGATTTGTTGAATACCTGTGATTTCATGGACATTTCCTATCTATTACCTTCAATTCTCACAACAACCCTATCGATGAGACATTCCCAAACCTTAATGTATACCTGAATCACCTCCAGAACTTGATAGTCTTAATGCAGATCCAAACTGAGCAGGGCTTGGGTAGGGACTGAGAATTAACATTTCTAACTAGTTCCCAGGTGAGGTGGATGCTACTGGTCTTGAACCACAGACCTTGAGTAGCAAGAGTGTAGAGGACTCTTACATAGAATGTAAGACTCTTCATAGGACTCTGCCTAAGAGTCACCTAAGTGGTGAATTCAAATGCATGTTCCTGGGCCCTAATCCCAGAAAGGCTAATGCAGAAGGTCTGCAGTGGAGTCTAGAATTCTCCTGATAACATGTGCTCCAGGTCATTCTGATCCAGGAGTCTAATGGGCTCTGGAGTCCAACAGGCCTGGATAAAAATCCTGGCTCTATCACTTTCCAGCTGTAGGAAACCTTGAGCAAATTACTTAACTTCTCTGAGTTAGTTTCCCCCATCTGCAAAATAAAAAATACCTCATTGGAATGTATGGATGATTAAACAAGATTATCTATGTAAAATGTCTATCTAGCATATTGCAGGCATTCAGAAAGTGACAAGTACTGTAATGATACTGATGTGAAGAGGATTCTCATTGGTTAGAAAGTAGAGAGGTTAGAGAACTTACCCAAGCCAGCTTACTAAGCAAGATTTGAATCTAGCTAGACCTAACTCCAATACCATATTCATTTCAGTGCACCAGATCACATGTACTAAGTTTACACATTTCATCTGCATTTATGGAAATCACCCAAATCACTTCCTCTCCCCCCATCCTGCTAGTTCTGCTAACTTCTTCCCCTGCAACCTTCCCCCCTACCAACTCTTTGGATTTTGTTCCCAAGACTTGATCTTCAGAGTTTTCTGGGGACCTTCAGATTCTCCTGCCCTTGACTTCCTGGGCCAACGTCTGCCTCCCAGCCTGCTTACCCAGTTCAAGAGGGAACTTACACATGAAGAGAAAGAGGACAGATGGATGACCAATGAAATCTAATTGTAAAGAGGTGTACTTTTTTGGTACAAAAAGAGGTGTATTTTTTGGACCTTAGTATGATGCCTTTTACCACCCTTTGATCCCAAAAAGTTATTCTATTTTTTAATGAATAACTCTTGAGAAAATGCCAATCTTAGCTATAAAATATCTGGAAGAAAATAGTCCAAATAGAATTATTTACCTACTCTGATACACATGGGAGGAATACAAAATATATTATAAAGGTAACACAATCCCATAAAATACGCAACAAGAAAAGCCCAGACTTACATTACTACTGCTCTGGCTGAAAAGATATTTCATGAGAGATCGAGACACTTCAAAATGCTGGGAAAAACTCAAGATCCTAAATAAGCAAATTGTTTTAGCATTTCTGCTCCAAGCAATAACATTCAATGACTGCATGGAGATTATTTTCAATAGAGATTTTATGGGAAAACTATAACTGGAAGTAAAAGGAATAATCTAGCCATAAACATGACGTATCTCTTGTTGCACATGTTGGTGATGACATTGAATGAGATCTCCGAGCAAAATAAGAGTTACGATGTGTGGTGTCGGCATAATAAAATGAGACTTTTCCCTTTCAAAGGTCAATTCTTGAGCTTCATAAAGATGTACAGAATTTCATAGCCTGAAAACTATGTTAAGGAGACACAGAAAACCAGATGGCAAAAAGTTTTTGAAAAGTTAAACAGGACCGATGTCCCTGCTTTAATTCATTGCAGCGCAAATCAGTGTTTTTAAACTAGCTTTTCTCTCCCACAGTCTTTTTTTTTTTTTTTAAATGTTCATAGATGTGAATTCTCTTGAAGAATGTTTCAAGAGAAATGTTTCAACATGGAGAGTTGAACTGTCATCTTAAATTGCCAGAATCCATCATTCTGTTCTTCTTTAGTAGGTACAAATTTATAAGGCTACTCACGTTATTTAAATAGCTTTTAGCCACCATTTTTCTTTCCCTATGCTAAGACAAAATGTATGACATAGGATGGAAAAAATGGGGTAGACAGAGGTCAGTTGAATTGAAATAAGATGTCTTCTCAGCTAGGAGAGGTCCATGGTTAACTTTGGGCTTTATAAGCACACTGCCTGCTTTGAATCCCAAATCTGTTATTTACAAGGTATGTGACCTGGGACAAGTTACTTAACCTCTCTAAGCCTGTTTTCTGATGTGTAAAGGGAGGGTAATAACAATCCCCCTTTCAGGGTTGCTGTAGTCATTAAAACATGTGAGAGACTTGGCAAGCTATCTAGTTCACAGAATTTTTTTTAAAGATATATACGTAACCACTTTATTGAAATAATTCAGCCCTTTAAGGTATACACGCCAGTGTCTTTTAGTATGTTCATATATTCAGAGTTATGCAACCACCACCACAATCAATTCTAAAACAATGTCATCAAAAAGAGCTGTCTCTGTTAGCAATCCCTCTGTATTTACCCACAATCCTCTCCGGCAGCCCATCTCTCCCATCCACAATCTTGCAGCCCTAGGCAAAAACTAGTCTAATTTCTATCTCTATACATTCACCTACTCTAGACATTTATATAAATGGAATCATATAATATGTGGTCTTTGGTGACTGGTTTCTTGCACTTAAAATAAGGTTTTCCAAGTTCATCCAATTCGTAGTATATAGGAGTACTTTGTTCCTTTATATTGAGAAAAATACTCCAATGTGTGCATGTACATTTCATCTCCCAATTCATCAGTTAACTGAAATTGCAGTTGTTTCCAGTTTTGGACTACTATAATGCCTTTCTGAATATTTACCACATTCTCACCAACATTTTTTGATTCTAGATCATCTAGTGGGAATGAAGGGTGGTCTCACTGTGGTTTTGATTTGCATTTCCATGATGGGGGGATGGTTAGAGCATCTTCAAATTCTTACTAGCCACCTGTGTATCTTGTATGGGGAAATGCAGCAGTTGAAACAAACTCTTTATCCTGGGAATCCCAAACCCCATCCATGTCAATGATATGCCAACATACAAGGTTTATTCAGTAGAGTTGAAAGATGGGCCCAAGCCCTGTTCTGCCACATTCTACACCACTTGTCCCCAGTCCAGCAGCCTGGTCCTGAAATGAGAACACGGATTCTATTTCCAGTGCTGTCATTTAAGAGAATCCTAAGCTATACACTGAACAACTTTTTTGGGGGTTGAAATATAGTTCTTTGTGGTTTGTTCACGGGTTCCTTAGCTGATTTCCATGTTTGCTTCCATCATTCCCATGCCATTTTTCCACTACTTTCCATAAGATTTCTCTCAAAATCCACAGAATAACCACATTTCTTGGGAGGACATTTTGAGAACCATTGACTGTTTTCCTTTCATGACAAACACACTCCTGTTTCTCTTCTCCCTATCCTCCTCACCTGAACACCCATGTAAAACATCTTAATAACTTCATTTGCTTAATGGAACCCCATCTGTAGCTAGTTACAAAATAAGCTGCAAATCATTCCCATGGATTTTATATCTCTGCAGAGACTGGGACCCCTCAGAGGTTCCCACCAAAACCACCAAACCCATTCAAGGAGTCCTTGAAGGATGGTAGAGTATGGGGGTCCATTTCTCCCAAGGAAACTAATCTACAAGTGAGAACGCTTTTAGCTTTTTGGCATATCTAAATTCTTACTCAAGAGTGTGAACGGAGTCACCAGGTTAGTGAGGCTCCCTAGCTTACACCTCTGAAGATATATAGTACTCACCTACCTGTGAGTGCCTCTGGGGAGGACGCCAGGGCAAGTCACCCTGGGGTGGTGACAAGGCAAAGATTTACAGCCCGCGCCCTGACGCAGTCAATAGGGAACCGGTTGGCCAGAACGCCGACTCAGCCCTGGCAGGCGTTGCTGTCATTATTCCTTTGACAGTTTATGATTTGGCACATTTGCTCACTTTTGGCAGCAGTGCGAAGAGCATATCGATCTCCAAACGCCACTTTGGCTGTTGAAGGAAAAAAGTCATTCTCCCATACGCTTCTTCTCTTCCCACATTTCTTCTCCACAAGGTTCAGTTTTGTTTTGTTTTATTTTGTTTTCACGCAAGGAACTCCTCCTACAAGGAGCTTTTGAAATGATAAATCCTCTTTCGTTCACACTGAAGTGATCTATCACAGGGAAATACCTGAAAGGAAGGTAGAGGGAGGCAGGTAACTTCTTAAGAAGGGTGAGCTGTTCTTGGGGCCGGAGGTTGCCACCCGCTTTGGGCTGCCGCACCTGGGGCTTAATAATTACCTCACAGAGGAAGGCATTTCCCTTTCCCTCATTTTCAACGAGTATTTTATAGTTCTGGATTGATTCGCAGAGATTGCCAAGCCAATATTAACTGGCCATACCAGCATGGAAGGTATAGGTCTCCTTTCCAACGTGCATATAGAAAAATATTTCTAAATCATTAATTATTAATCTGGTGTCATTGGCAAGCCAGCCTCCTCTACTAGGCTGCTATTTCTTTGCAGTCAGGATACTTTCTGTAAGTTCATTGCCTCTCTTGGTACCTGGCACAGAAGCAGAGGGCACTCAAAACAGTTGTAGAATAAGTAAACTTCTAAAAATTATTTAAATAGCAATAAAGTCTTCAAAATTTGGGGGGACTAGAAACCCTTCACAAGAGTCACTTCTAAAATAACCATAAGGGAACCTCTGGAAGTTACTGGAAATCGAATGCATCCACCAGCATTTAAACAGAAAGCCCTTGACATTGGAGACACCTGTAAGAAGCCTGACCTCATTCTCCCCAATGAGTATAAGCCCCAGAAGAAATTCCGTGAGTTCGCCCTTCTGGACCCAAGTTTTAAGATTTTATTTATCTATGACAGAGAGAGACATAGTGAGAGAAGGAATAGAAGCAGGGGTAGTGAGAGAGGGAGAAGCAGGCTTCCCGCTGAGTAGGGAGCCCGAAATGGGGCTCAATCCCAGGACTCCAGGATCATGACTTGAGCCAAAGGCAAATGGCATAAAGACTGAGCCACCCAGACACTCCTGGACCCTAGTTTAAAAAAACAGGGGCATCTGGGTGGCTCAGTGGGTTAAGCCTTTGCCTTTCGCTCAGGTCATGATCCTAGGGTCGTGGGATCGAGTCCCGCAACGGGCTCCCTGCTCAGTGGAGAGCCTGATTCCCTGCCTCTCTGCCTACTTATGATCTCTCTCTCTGTCAAATAAATAAATAAAATTTTTTAAAAAATAAAAAAAAAACAAAAAAACTATGCAGTCACCAACTAGCACATACAATTAATTATGTGTCCATTTTGCATATTCTTAAAGGCCTTCATTGTTTTTTATTTTATTTTAGAAAATGCAACAATTGAAAAAGGAGAAGAGAATCGAACAAAATTTACTGCTCAGGTAGCCTAATTCTGAAATCATTAGTTTCAATAAGCTCACCTACTGTTCTTAGCCCCTGAGCAGAATGTCATGGGACAAAGAGGAGACACGTGTGATCGCCTCCACCTGCCTGTCCCCAAGTGGAAAAGAGTAAATAAACATGGTAAACAAGACTCCACGCTGCCCTAGCTGTTATTAGAAATCACGTGTTAATCAATAGATCATTTTCTTTGAAAGTTTATGTTTGCTGCACCTAGTAAAGGAGAACGAATAGTAGTCAAGTAAAATAAGCTATGGTCTGTGCATGACATATGTTAGAATTCAACACCATTTTTCGTATTCATTGTCACCAGCTTAAACATGTATTGCCAAAGAGCCATTCTTTGAGACTAAGCCAGCTGACAGCTATAAGGTGTGTTTGCAAGGGCTTTCATGATTTACTTGCAACACGTGCTGAATACACACCACCCTCCCACCACCCCACATTTCCTGGCGTTTAATGCAAGAGAAAGGAACTCCACTAAAATGAAAAATCAATCATTTTCAAGGGAAAAAGTAACTTTCTTTGAGACCATAAAGAAGCGCCTCTCAGCACTCTAGTGTGATGAAAAATCATTGTTCGGAATCAATGGCCATCTTTGTGGAGAATTATAGAAGCTTTGTAACTTGTTAATAGACCTGAAAGTCTACAGAAGTTTAAACTCCCTCTAATCACCTTTCCCATAAACCTATGGAAATTACTAGCATGCCATTACTTTTCTCAGGTGTTCCTGGGCTTCCTGACAATCACACAGTCACATTCTTTCAACTTCTACAGACTTTATCCTCTCTGGAACATCAGAAATACTTACTGGGTTTACGGGAAATGTGTAAACCCACATGGTCCCACATGGAGAAGTGAGTTCAGGAGGTCTGGTGTGAGGCCCTGTCCACAATCTGTATTTTTTGGAGGTAATGGATAATGGCATGTGCCCCAAAAGTTTTGAATCCTGACAAACGGTGTGATCAGGAGTTCAGCAACATTTACCCTGAAGGATTCCAACATCCAAAAGAAAAAAAAAATGAAGCACCATTCCATTAACTATTAATGGTAGCTAGGATTTATCACATCAGAAGTAGGGTCAGGAAGCCAACTGAGTTCACCCAGACGACATGTGGCATGGTTAGTTTTTCTGAATACCATCAGCCTCTTTCTCTCCCTTTAAAGTCCTTCACAGTACTCTTCTCCAGCCAAATAAATCTGACTCCAAAGCCTCAAAGAGGAGTAGAGCCCCTTAATTAAGTTGCACTGAGAAAAAGGAAGTTACAGCAAAATCTGATTTAAAAAAAAAAAAAAAAACTTTTTTAGGGCGCCTGCATGGCTCAGTCGTTAAGCATCTTCTTTTGGCTCAGGTCAGTCCTGGGATGGAGCCCCATGCTGCTCAGCAGGAAGCCTTCTTCTCTCGTTCCCTCTTCCCCTGTTCGTCTTCCCTCTCTCGCTGTCTCTCTCTGGCAAACAAATAAAATAAAATTTTTTAACATTTTTATCCGAAAGTTACACTCCGAAACATTGCCAGAATAATCTTGAATTCTCTCTCCCACCCTCCTTCTTTCTCCCTTTTGACATTTTTCACTAATCCTTTAAAACTGTGACTTCTGAAAGCTCTCCTACTGAGGGAAACCTCAGCTTATGGTGATGGTTATGACTACCTGCTCACCATCTTTACCTGAACCCAAGCCCCTTTAGCATTTTGCATACTCTGTTTGGTATGCCTTTCATACTCTGTATGGTATGCCTTCCAGAGGCAGGAAGCTTAAGAGCACATGGATAACTAAGTAAGCAGTGGGCAGCTTAGTTACTTAGTTATCCATGTGCTCTTTTGCAGGGGTGAGCTCCAAAAGAGAACAATTAAGAAACAGCAAAAGTACAAAAGGTACAAACTTGCAGTTATAAGATAAACAGGACCTGAGAATGTAAGGTGTAGCAGGGTGACTGTTGTTAACAATATCGGACTGTATATTTGAAAGCAAAGGGAAAGAGATTTTTTTTTAAGATTTTATTTATTTATTTGACAGAGACAGAGATCACAAGCAGGCAGAGGCAGGCAGATGCGGTGTGGGGGGGAAAAAGGCTCCCTGCTGAGCAGAGTCCTATGATGCAGGGCTCCATCCCAGGAATCTGGGATCATGACCTGAGCTGAAGGCAGAGCCTGTAACCCACTGAGCCACCCAGATGCCCCAAAGGGAAAGAGATCTTAAAAATTCTCATCACAAGTAAAACTAATGATAGCATGTGAGGTGACGGATGTTAGCAAGACTTACTATGATCATTTCACAATATATACATATATTGAATCATTACATTGTACAACTAAAACTAATACAAAATTCTATGTCAACTGGATCTCATTTTAAAAAAAGAGAGAGAGATGGTAGAAACACATAACTGAATTAAGGAGTTAAAATAACCAGAAAAAATTAAAGAGTATAACTAAGAGTCTTGATTTCCTATCAAGGAATGTGTCTAGAGAAATATGGCAAGAAGTGATGATACAGTGAAGCAAAGCATTAGCTAAAGAATTAGAGCTATGGTAAACAAAAAGTAAAGTTGAAGATCAAACTACATAATAATATAAGAATAAGCTAAGCCCAATGTACTAAGGAAATATTTATTGCTGAACTTATTAAACAATATTCTATTCCTGTCTTGAATCTACTTGTCAATAGTGGGGACCAAGTTTCATTCATAGAAACTTGTGTAGAGCCAGTACAGAGCCTGGTTCATGGGTTGATGGGTGGGTGAAGGCATAAATGAATGAATTACTGTTAGATGAATTACTGATGGAGGGCTCAGTTGCACTGCTTTTTTTAGTATATAGACTTCTTGCTTGCTGACATGACTTAATGATTTGTTTAAAAGACATGGTATCATTCAAAATTACTTTGCCATCTTGCTTATTCCCCTGACAACAATTTCTTTATATCTCTGAAACAGAAAGATTGTGTATGTCTGTGTATGTGCATTTTACTGGAAAACCATATATTCCTTATCATCTCCCCCAAAAATCACATTTATGTTCAATTATACAACATCAAACTTCTCAACATTTATGAATGTTGTCCAAAATCTAGGAAAATAAGATATTAGCAATATCATAAATAAAATCCTGGCCATTCAAATATAGTCAAATCTAAGTCAGTTTCACAAATGGATTCAAATTACTAATACATGTTTGCATGTGGTCTTTCAAGCACACAATAAAATGTTAATGTAAATACCACAGTAATTTAAATAAATACTATTAGTTTAGATTCTGGATTATGTTATAAAATCAATAAGAATTTGTTGAGCTGACTAAAATTATAAAATAGAGATTCAAGCACAGAAATTGTCAGTGTAGAAGTGTTATTATCTGCTTTTAACACAAAGTGAAATGTAAATTCCTTTATCCCAAAGATGTATCATCAAATTAATTTGAGTAGAGATTCTATGTTTTGCACACCACCTTGGCTGAGTATTCTATTCCAGGACTGAAAGTATTAATTTTAGTTAGTTTTTTTTTTTTTAAGATTTTATTTATTTATCAGAGAGAGAGAGGGAGAGAGAGGGAGCACAGGCAGACAGAATGACAGGCAGAGGCAGAGGGAGAAGCAGGCTCCCTGCCGAGCAAGGAGCCCGATGCGGGACTCGATCCCAGGACGCTGGGATCATGACCTGAGCCGAAGGCAGCTGCTCAACCAACTGAGCCACCCAGGCGTCCCTTAATTTTAGTTTTAACGTCCCTATGATTCAGGAGCTATGTCCTTGAATGAATAACTAGATATGCTAGAATATTATTGTGATCATCCCCTACGAAGTTAGGGTTATCTTTAACCTAATGTGATTAAATGACACTCTTCATTTTCAGGTCCACAATAATACTACTCTAAATCATAACAGGCTCCCCCACTTGGAGCCCTAGGTTCTATTACGCCTCGTGTTCAAATGGAAAACTTCTCTTGTTCTGAACCTTTGCTCACCAAGCATTCTTTGGAAATGATGTGGCATTCCTTATATATCAGTCTCTAACAAATTCTAACATCTAACTCTAACAAATTCTAAGTTACAGTAACAATTACTGTAACAATTGTTACAGTAACAATTGAAACTGTCACATAGACCAGAATGTCTATATCTGCACAATTCTGACTGATAGGTATGTGAGTAGGTGTGACAGTTATCGTTTTAATCGTCCATTAGTGAATTGGCATTTGGCTTTTCAAAAAATAGATGACTTTCTCATTTACCTTTGTTCATCTTGCCGTGAAGCCACCTGGAGTGAGGATCGTCTTGCAGCAAGTGATACTGACATTGTTCCTTGTGGGCTGACACATATGGTGCCAGTGGCAGGAGCAATTAAGGACATGGGTAAAAATTAGGTGGCTGGGGGAAAGCAAAATAGGAGCAATTAAGTTGTTGGAAGACACTCCCATCAGGAAACAATGAAAAACAGTATGGTGCCCCATTAATTCTCTCCCCATTCTGAAGAACCCAGGAGAGCTGAGTCCAAATCAAATTCCAAAATCAATCTAAAAACAAAACAAAACTGGTTCTCCAAGGCTTTCTCAATGACTCCTCTTCACAGTCATTTCTCTGCTTTGGTTTATCCATACCAAAGCTTGCTTTCAACTTATACCACAGCAGTGCAGGGAAGGACAAATTCTCCTCTACCCTCTTAGCTACCCTCTCTAGCTGGGCCTAAGAATTAAACTGACAAAAGACAGATTAACAGGAGGAATGCATACACATTTTATTAAATTCTTACACGTACATGAGAGCTTTCACAAGAGAATGAAGACCTGAAGAAGTGACCAGAGCAGGAAGTAATCATCTTTTAGAGGAAAAAGCAATACCACTGTGAAGAATTGACAAGTCAAAGGGATTGGGTTGGGGATAGTCAATGACAAGGAAGTGACTAGGAGACATGTGGGGTAGGGACTACTAGTGAAGACAAGGGTTATGTTAGTAAATGTATAGATCCATTTCGGCATCTGGTCCCTGTCGCTGGGGATAAGGATGTTCTCTTTCTGGTATGTGGTGGGGTGGGGGAAGGTGACGCCTTTCTTATGGGAAAATTTATGGCCTGTTTCTAGGTAGAAAAGTGTAGGTCACAGAGTCCTTCCTGCATCGGTGGCTCCTAAACATCTGTGTTTCTGCTCAAAATAATCAACATGTCAAAGTGGCATGTTTGGGGTGGCGTGTCCTGAACTTCAGTAGCAGTAAATACGTTATTTAGATAGATTGACAGCTCCTCTGACTCTAGTTTACATACTGTCAAATGCCCTCGAAAATGTAATCACTACCTCTATTTAATAAAAGACAAAAAAAAAAAAAAAGTTCTTTACATCAGTCAAAAGGGGCCATCTCTTCTCAGGATGGAGAAAGATGGAGTGACTTTGCAGAAATACTGGCCAGCATTTCCATTCACCAGAATCAGCTCCTGATCATCTGAAATTAATTCCTAATACTTCAAACACTGTTCCACTCAAATATAATTGCATTATCAAAACAGTCACCTCAGCCAAAAATAATTTAGATTGTTATCCATGCTTCTGATCTTCTCCACCAAGAAGACAACCAACTAATATTATTCCTACACAGTCTCTTTCCTAGGTTGCTGGAGTGAGGGACTGCCAGATGGCAGAAAGAATGGGATACTGATCATAATCATAATTACAGAGGCTAACATTTATTAAATGCCTATTATTTACCAGCATTATTCTAATTACCATACATGAATCGTTTTGTTCTTAATGTCACCTAATAAGTTGTGTTTTATTATTTTTTCCTCCATTTTACAAAAGAAGAAACAGAGGGAAAAGAAAGGTTAGATGACTCGTGCCAGATCACAGCAAGGTACGTGGTGAAGTTAGGATTTGAAGCTAGGTTGCTTAAAAGTTTGTACTTTTAATTATTGTGCCACACATACTAAAATTTTTTTAAAAGTGGGGGGAGGGGAGTTTAAGAGGGAAGGAAAGGGACAAAAACATTAATCCTCATTCTTCTGGCTCCTGTGACTTTGGACAAGTCCTTCAGTTCTCTAGGCTTCTGCTGTTCTATGTCTGCTTCTACCAAGAGCAGTATTTGCATCACCTGGGAGCTTTTTAGAGCATCATAACCTGCATGTTAACAAAATCTCAAGGTGATTTATACGCACGCTAAATTTTGAGAGACATGGCTCTAGGTCTTATCAGTGAACTTTGAAAGCTGGCCTGGGTGATATTAAGTGTCTCTTTCAACTTAAAATTCTATGTACATGTACTCGTGACTTCAAATACACAGGTGTTTAACATGTTCATACATGCTCAAAATCAAATGCTGCATGTTATCCATAGTCGGGAGAAATAATTTGCAAATCCATCAGAGTTTCTTGATTCACAGCTTGTCAGGGTTGGATTACATGTTCTGTGTTGATTGAAGCTACTAATTTTAAAACAAGTGAAAAGGTTTTTGAAGTTCCAAGTTTAAATTTCAAGTTGGTGGTTTTTCACAGAGACTTAGATTCAACTAACATTTCGAAGTTGAAGACAACTGTAATTCACTCAAAAGTAGAACTTAAGTAACTGTCTCTAGAAGGAGTGGTAGCAAATTGTTGACTCATTCCTGAATGGTGTTTTTCTAAAGAAGACTTTAATTGGTATTCCCGTCTTTCAGTAAAATATACAATCAATGCCCAGTTTTTTCTTTCTTCAACCCATTAATCACATATGTTTTTCCATTTTGCATTAATGACAATTAACTTCTGGAAGTTATTGAATTTTAAAAATGACCATGAGGAAATAAACAACTAGGCGATACCATCACTATCCATTCTGATATTTTAATAAGTAGATGTATTTTAATTATTTATGATATTTTGTAACATGCCAGTAAATGCTTTCTAATGCTTTTTGTAAAGGCAGTCAAGTCTTGATAATTTTATATCTGACTATCATTCTTTACTATTAGATTGTTCACTGGAAATGTAAGATGATACTGCTGATAGGATTATAAAAATTAGATTTGGGGATTAGGGATGTTTGAGCCATTGCATAGCTATAATTTCTGTAATTAATTATTCCATAAAGAACTTCCTTTGTTATTTGCTGATGTCACTGATTTTGCATTGCTCCTTGGAATGACTTTTGTGAACATGGTGATCATCAGTAAAAGCCAAGGGCCTATTTTTATGTCTGTCCAATAACAGTTCATTTGGAAGAAATGCTAACTCTTGATCTATCGGTGACCACTTACTTGTGTGACTTTGGAGAAATATTTTCAATTTTCTAGGCTCTTGTAAATCAAAATTTATCCAGTTCTCAGTTCTTGCTGGTGTCTGTTCCTGAGTCCCCAAATCAGTGAATGCCCCACCTAGGAAGACCTGGTCTTCCTAATTCCACATTCAACCATAAAAAGCCCCGTGATTAGGGAATTCAGCCACGTTCATCGTTGTCCCTGGTTTGTACTCCTCCACTCATTATTGGACTCTGCCTCTTCGGATTAACATACTTGCATGACCTGCCCATTGTTACCTTCATTTTCTGCCCTGGGCATTGCCTACCTAATCAGCCTTTTCAGCCACATAAACTCCTCTAGGCTCCTGCTTTGAGTATGGGAGAAGGATCAAATAGAAAATAATCTATGGATTATGCGTTATTCTCTACTGTCTTTGTTCCTTTGGCCTCTACAGCAGAATACCACATACTGCATGGCTTATAAAAAACAGAAATCTATTTCTGGTTATTCTGGAGCCTGACCAGTCCAAGAGCAAAGAACCATGAGATTTGGTGTCTAGAGGGAGCCCACTTCCTGGTTCATAGACAGTCATTTCTTCACTGTGTCTTCACTTGATGGAAAGGGTGAGGGATCTGTCTGGATTCTCTTTTATAAGAGCACTAATCTCATTCATGAAGGATCCATTCTCAGACCCCATCACCACATGAAGGCCCTACCTCCTAACACCATGACACTGCAGATTAGGTTTCAACATATGTATTGATGGGGGCGAATGGGGGAGGCACAGTCTTTCAATCTATAGCATTTATGTTCAAGTATAAGACTTCTAAAGCTTTATACCAATAAGTAAATATAAGATACAAAAGACCACAAAAGGGAGACTCATAAGCATTTATTAAATAATTAGTACTTTAAATTTAAATTAATTAAAATTAAATAAAATTTAAAATTGAGTTTCTCGGTTGCCCTAGCGACATTTCAAGTGATTAATTACCCTATGTATCTAGTGTCTACCATATTGGTCAGAACAGAGAGAACATTTGCATCATTGAGGTGAGTTCTACACTGAACAGTAGTGCTCTAGATATTTTATATAACTTTTTCATTTACTCCTAGTAGCAACTTTGTAAGATAGGGCATTATCCTGACACTTATAGATGAGGACTTAGATTCAGAGGGACTTAGGAGGCTCACCCAGTTATCAAGTGAAAAAGCCAAAGAATGGAATCAGAATTTAAGTCATTCATACTTGAGATTTAAATATAGAACTCTCTGACTCTTAACTTTCTACTATACTAGATTCTAGACTCCTGACTGCTATCATATGAACATGTATCTTAAAATATAATTTTGTAGTTAATCATCTATTTCTTCTGGTTTTATATATGAGATCAGAAAAGAAAATGATTTCAAGGCCCAGATACTGGTAATTGAAAAAGTACTAATATTTCACAATATTGTTTCCATTAATGCTACATTTCCTCTTAATTGGATCTAGTTTGGTGATAAAGTGGTAGGTAAAATAAGAGAAAAGGAATTAATATTTACTTAGTCTTACGCAAAGCATTGTGTTGGTTTTTGGAATGCTGTGACATAGGTATTATCCTCATTTTGTAAATAAGGAAACGAATATATATATGTATATAGATCTATATTTATTAACCAATTCAATATTAACTAAATCAATATATATTAACCAAATATATGTTAACCAAATCAATATATATTAACCAATATACAAGCCCAATGTGAAATTCTTTAGAAAAGTAATTACACTAAATCTTAACTCCCCATGATATGGGAATCATCTTCTTTTCATAAATGAGGAAATAAATGAAGTTCCTACATTTACATACCTAGAGGGTAAGTGGCCAACCAGAAATTTGGTCTCAGGTCTGATTGACTTCAAAGTTCCTACTTTTTCTACAACTTCACTCCAGAAGGAAATGGAGCTAGGACCATAACTCCAACTAGACTGATTGATTGATTGATTGATTTTTTTATTTATTTGAGAGTTAGAGAGCATGACTGGTGAGGAGGGACATGACAGAGGAGGAGGGAGAAGCAGGCTCCCCACAGAGAAAGGAGTCTGATGGGGGCTCAATACCAAGACCCTCGATCATGACCTGAGCTGAAGGCACACAGACACTAACCTACCTCGCCACCCAGGCACCCCCACAGATAGATTTCCAATTTGAAGGCACCTGATTTCCAGGTGAAATCAGTATATACACAGGTCAACCAGAACACTGGAAAAGGTTCGAAAGGACCTTTAAGATTCAGTGCCTCTTCTTGGAGCTTAGAGTATGATGGGGAAATTAATTTTTTAAAGGAAAAAACTCCACCAACACCAAAGTAGTATCTCACAGTATATACAAAGTCAATGAATTTACATAATTTCTGAGTTACAAATTTTTAAATGAAATGTGATATTGTTTCTAAGTACAAAGAGAATTTGAATGAGGCCAAGAAAAAAATGCCTGGAGAAGTGCATAGTCTGCTGATGAGTAGAAAAACTTATAATTACCATATCAAGAGAGTATTTAAAAGGAAAGTCTCTGATTATGTGCAATTATTCTGTAAAATGTAATGTAGATACTTCTAAAATTGTTTGAAATATTTCTCTTATGTAATTAAGGAATTTATCTTATAACTTTATTTACTAAGTCCTTTCTAAGTCCTCTCAGATACTTAAAATACTGGTAACCATCCACCCAGGGCCTGATTAAATTATTACAAATTCCAAATTAATCTGATTTAAGGAGATTTTAAGTTCAACTTCTCATTAGCTAGCTCTTCTCAGACATCTCTGAACATTAACACTTGAAGTCCTTGAGATTGATTAACACATTGCAGTGTTTGATTAGGCTATCTTCTGATCTCCAGCCAAGGTAATCCTGAAATGAAACAAACACAAAGAAACCAAGAAAATAAAATCATCTTCAAAATGCATAAGAAATTGTGTGCTAGGACACAGAGATGTTCTGAATGTCTTGTGTTGTCGATAAATTGAAGAAATGGACCGATCAAATGTAGAACCACTAGATCAGAATAAACAAAATATTATCATGCTATTGGGTTACATATATGCCAGATGATTAAAATATTTCCTTCTTCTAATTACAATTCATTTTAAATTTAATTTTGAAGCCTTATGCTGCTTTCTAATTGTTTCATCTGTTTTTGGTTTTCCTTAAGTAGATTATAAGTTCCTTAAAGAATTCTGCTTTATACTCATGTTTCCCTATAATACCTTGCACAGTGCTGAGTAAATAACAGATTAGGAATGACAAATAAGTCTTATTTCCTACCTCCACATTAGCGGCAGTGTCTGCCCGGGGAAGCACACTGAGAAAGTTTATGAATTCACAATTAGACTCCACCAAGAGAGACTGCAGGTGACTGATTGGTAATGTCTGCTCTGAGGTTAAAGGAAGGAGGTAGCAGCATGAAAGCCATCTATTTTTCCAACTCACTAGTAGACATTCTTTAAACGTGTTAAATGAATTAAAATGTAAACAGGAAGAAAAGGATGATGCCAGCTAAACTTTCCTATTGAGTGTTCATTCACATTCAATAAAAATTATACCATATGTAAGTTCATTATTAAGCATGGAATCAATAAACTTTGAAGTTCAAAGGAAAAGCAACTTGCTTAAAATATCGTGGGAGATACTTTGTATTCATATCAGATCTTTTCTTTCAGATCTTGTATTTAAAGCTAACTCACTTAAAATCTTCACACCTCTATTAGGAAATGGCAAAGCCAAGAATTCTCAGAACTAAATATGTATACACAGAAGTAAACACATTGAGGCTGGATCAAGGGGTAAGCACTTCTACAAATGGGCACAGGGTAGCATCACCACAACTAAAGGCTAGCCTAATGGTATTGCTTTGAAAGGGCAGAGGTTGTGATGAAATTAATGTCTACTGGGATGTCTGGGTGGCTTAGTTGGTTAAGCCACTGCCTTCGGCTCAGATCATGATCCAGGGGTCCTGGGATCAAGTCCCACATCGGGCTCCTTGCTCAGCAGGGAGCCTGCTTTGCTTCTGTCTCCACCTCTGCCTGCTTGTGTGTGGCGCTCTCTCTCTCTGACAAATAAATAAATAAATAGAATCTTTTAAAAAGAGAGAAAGATTAATGTTTACTAGCCCCAAATATCCTTTGGAGTCCTTCTTGCTTCAGTGGCTGGTAGCAGTTCTAGTAATTACATACAACAACCCCCCCCCAATCACACACACACACACACACTGCACACATTTCCCGTCTTGTATACCTCTAAACCATAGCTATATGAACAGCCTATCTCTATGATGTATAAAAGTTTCAAGGAAAGTCAATTTTCCCATTGTCAGTAGCTCTTTGAATATCCTATTTAATGATAAGATAAAGGTGGCACTAGATTTTTTTGTTGTTTTTATTTTGCCTAATGGAAGAGGGGAATGCAGGACTTAGTACTCAAGGCAACCTTTCACCAAGAACAGCTTAGCAAAAATATTTATTCATCCAGTAGCATCTTTCAAATAAAGGAAATTTTTCAGAGATCAGAATTTTACATTTCTGTCCCCTTCAGTATCTCACAAAAACCTTAATACTTAACACAAGTGGTAAAGGATTCTATCTAGTGAGGTATATTTAAATTCAAATAGGAGGTGGAAGCAAGTAGGGGTTCATGATCCTAGTGATAGTGGTATGAAACTCTTACAGTGTTTAGACTAAGCAATACAGAAAGTTTAAAAAAAAAAAAAGCATGGATGTGTCCTACAGAAAATGAGTTAAAATCATGAGTTTGGTTCTAGTTGCCCATCCGTAACACCTGCTACCTGACACTGTGAAGTCGACCCCAAGCGAGGTGGGTGGCCAAAAGAATCCACAAGGCCATTGGGTTTGACCCCAATTATCTTTTATTGTAAATAGGCCATATGTCAAATTCCAGGATAAATTGGAAACATTTGATCTATCTCCTGCTTCTAGATTAATTTTAAAGATTCATTTTCTATTCTCACAGATCCTTTATCTGAGTTGCTTTGCTCTTATGTTTCAAAGAAAAGACACCTTATGTTTGCTTTCGTAGGCTCAAGAGGATTCCATCTTTAAGAATGCTTTTGGCAGAGGGGAATTGAACAGTCAGAACATAATTGAGAGAAATATGGCAGGAAATGAGCATATTCAAAATTGAAGATATGACCAATACCATCCACTGAATTTCTTCATAGGAATTTATGTTTACTAAGGAGAAAACATTCATTACCATGCTAACCAGAGATGAATGCTTTAACAAATCTCCTCATTTCCCCAGGCAAATCGTCGCTATATCCATGCAAACCAACACAAATAAACATATCACACATGAAAAATAATAGTCCTATGAGCCTTTGAGGTATACAGAACGATGCTTCCTTGAGATGGACTATTAAACCACTGAAAAGATCCTGATTTATTCAAAAATGAAAATAATATTAATGTAAACCAATGTGCCCTCCAACCAAATAGATTCTGCATGAGTGAGTTGGGACAATGTGATTTCCATAAAACAATTTGGCATTAAAACTAAACAGCAGGGCAAGATAGAATCCACATTGCCCCCCCCCTACCAAATACTCAACGGTCCTGAACAACTTAATATATACTTGTGAATTTTGCACACAAATAATCTGTTGGAGAAAGAAGTACTGTAGAAATCAATGAGTTTTTTCCTTAAATTGATCAGAACAAAATGAGATGTTATAGAAGTCTCATTTTGACTGGTTTCGTTGATTTAGTAAATCACCCTTGAAGTTAGATAATATATCGGAACAAAGCGGTTATTCTGTTTTTCTTCTTTTCTTTCTTTTTTCTTCTTTTGAAAGATTCTTCCATGGGTATTCGCCTGCCAGATTAATTGTTCTCCAAGCCAGGGATACAGCCACTTTTGTGCTTACTCGTATATGATCAGGGCTCCGGTTCTCAAATCAGAGTCATTGTTTCCACCCCACAGACAACACAAACAATAGCTTCGAGCAATGGAAAGATGAAACAGAGCTGAAAAGGGGAAGAGCAAGAAAAGCAATAAAGGGCTGAGTGAAGGAAAGAAGATCTTCCTGTGATGGAAAGAAAACAGCATCCATCTCTAGTCCTGTTTGACCTTGCTTGCTACTAAATTTTGAATTTTTTGTAATGATACTGAAGAAGTGATGAGAGGTAACTGGTCAGGTAATGACCTCAAATGCCCCTCAGGCTGCTCTCAGGTCTCATCCTCATATCCAGTAAGCTTCCCTTCTCTCTGTTCCCTGCCCCTTTCCCTCACATGACCCCAAGGCTCCCTCTTGCAATTCAGTTTCTCCCACCAGCACCATCCCTTACCTTTCTAGACCTGTAAAAGAACTCGGTTGTATGTTGAGAAAACAACTAAGAAAGAAAATGTAGAAATATTAACTTAACCTACAAAAAATAGACACACACACACACAGGGTCTAATGAACTTTGCACCTTTCCACAATAAAGCATTAATAAGAACGGAGTGAGATCCTCACAGTATCAGTGATCATGAATGATGTATTCATTACCAATAAGTGTGAGTATCACGTCGATGACCCATCTATCTATACACCTAATTACAATATTAAAGTCAGTGTGTATGATTAATTTATTTTCCTAAACAAGTATACATTTTTACTAAGAACTAGTTTCAAGGCAGTTTTTAATAAGAGTCTCTTGTTACACGAATATATAGCTTTAGCTATATGAGAAGTTCATCACACTCCTTAGACTAATCCTTAAAAAAGAAAAAAAAATGCAAAATATTGACTTTTCCTAAGATAACGAACTGACTATTCTCAGGAGATTAAAAAAGACAAAGGATTTTTAGACTCTGACTTATTCATTCAGCCAAACTTTGGTTTTTAAATATAATAGGAATTATATCATGGATGAAAGGCTGTTCTCTGGAACTTCAGGGGGATCACAAACTCTGGTGAGAAACTCACTACCATCTCTGCCTCCATCATCAATGCAGGAGCTCAGAGAAGAAAGTCAAAAGAGGGGCATTCGGGGCAATCTAAACCAGGCAGCAGTATGAGACGCATCATGATCATTAATGAACTCCCTCCCTATCCTGGACCCAAACCAGACTATTCAAGGGAAACTCACATGTCCCCCCCCCCCCAACTAAGTTAGACATTACTACTCACCCAGGTACCTGTCTGTGACACTACAGCAATGCTACCAGATATTGGATGGGATATTGGACAAGTCACTCCACTTTTCCACTTTTTATGCAGCCAAGACATGAAGATACTGAATATCCCAATTCTAAAGAAATATCCCTCGATAGAAATGAGGAAAATGAGCCAAAATATTTGTTTAAATGGAAGCTGGTATTTAAAATCAACTTGATCAATATCTGAATATCTAATTTTTATAATACTGATTATCTTTGTTGCTGTCATTATTTCTAATTTTCTTTTATAGCTGTATATTCACCTTACTCTGAGAGGAAAAGAGGCTAAAAAATGAAAGGTATCATTCCACTGTTACAATAGAAATGTTATGATAGAAATATAATATTTAGTGAGGAAGAAAAGTTGAAGCTAAATGTCCTAAAATGGGGTTTAGAGATCTAGCACTCCCCTTCTCTGAATTTTTACCTCATCTATCTGAGGACACAAAAAATTGTATTTGTACATATTGCATTTCTTAAGTGATCAAAGCACATATTTGGCATGATATAATTAATAATTTTGACTTCCTCATAAAAGAAACAGAGTAGATTTCTATATATTACAGTTTAAAAAAGAAGAAAAGAAAACTGAATGATTAGAATAACAAATAATAGTTTCCAGAGTAATACATTCCTTCAGCTGCCCATGTTTCCCTATAAACAAATATGTTCAAATCTACAGAGTTACTTATAAACAAAGAAAATGATTAGAACCTGAGGGTTCTACTCTATTTTAACTTGAGCCTCAAGGTAAAACTTTTCCTTCTCTCTGATGAGGGACATATGTCATAATAGTATCTTTCAAAAATCTATTTTTAAATGTTAGTGAGTCTATAAAAAAATTCTAAATCTTGCATCTATTTCATTGCTGTTTTGTTTCACCTCTAAGAAAAAAAAAAAGACTATGTCCCCTATCCACTATGACATAGCTCTTTTCACCTTAGTTCAAAACACAAATGTACTTGCACCGTGCCATGGTGCTCTGAGCAGTGATCCAGGTATCATGTAAGTTCCAGAGGTCGGATCATTTAATCAGAGAGAAAAACTATAAGGAGTTGATTTTGCATGGAGCACTGGGTGTAAGAAATACTATGATGGAAAAAGAGAGGGGAAAGTAGGCTGAAGCGAAAGCATGAAAGAACACAGTCCGTGAAAACAGGAAAATTTATGAGACACAGGAGAATTGTCAAAGGTATATGTATGTGCGGTTTCGTTGTGGCTGTTTACCCAGCAGAAGCAGAAGCAGAAGCATGATTAGATCTGAGCACTGGGAGAATGGGTTGGCCATCCACATGCAGGAGGAAATAAAGTAGGAGAGAGTGGTGGTAGGGGGACAGCTGAGATCTCATGAAGGCACAATCTAAGACAATAGTGGCCTAAATGGGGAAGAAGGGAACCAGAGTGAAACCACTCATGGAAACGTGATCGTCTGAACTTGTCTGTGGTTTAGATGTGGTGATAGAAGAGGCACTGAAACTAACACCTTGGCTTTGGGTCTGAGGGAGCAGATAAAAGAGGATACCGTAGCTGAGAGAGAGGTTTTTGGTGAAGAAATGGATTTGGGAACGACTGAAGTGTTTCAATAAAATACGCTGAACTTGAGGTCTCAAGTTGTAGATGTGCAGCAGGAACCCGGAAATGCATTATCTGGAGTTCAGAAGAGAGATCGAAACTAGAAATGCCAGCCAAAGTCCTACAACTGACTGAAATGAGTTAATGGTGAAATATTAGAGAGAGAAATATGAAAAGAAAGGAGGGTTGGGAAATTAGAGTGGATTTCCTGTTAATCAGACACCTTGAACTCAATCTATCCCAAAGCCCACTGAACCTTCTTTCTTCTTCCTCACCAATTTAATTATCCTTTTTCACCCCCAGATGGATCCTTCTTCTGCCACCACTTATGCTGGCCTTGTTATTTATATTCTCAGCCAAGAAGGAACTCTTGTAAGTCACCCTTAGCTTTCCTTTTCCTTAAATCTTACAGATCCTTCTCCTTGGAAATCTCTTCCATGTAGCATTCTTTTTGCCAATCTGTTCATGGGTCTGAGGTCCTCCTTATGTCTGACCTAAGTACCTCCCTGCTCTAGTTCATTCTCCAAATTATCTCTGAAAAGTATCTAAGAGATCAAATTGAGCACATCCCCACCCCTATGTTAATTAAAACCTCTGCTGGCCAACTTTGCACAGAATGACATTAATATCTGGGTATGGCTTTACAATGCCCATGTCTGCCTACTGAAATGCTGATGGACAGGGACACCTGGGTGGCTCCGTGGGTTAAGCATCCAACTCTTGGCTTTGGCTCAGATCAGGATCTTCAGGGTCGTGAGATCAGGTCCCACATCAGACTTGCGGGGCTTGCTGAAGATTCTCTTCTTCTGTCCCTCCTCTCCCTTAAATAAAATAAATAAATAGTCTTTTTTTTCCCCTAAAGATTTTATTTATTTATTTGACAGACAGTGATCACACGTAGAGGCAGGCAGAGAGAGAGAGAGAGGAGGAAGCAGGCTCCCTGCTGAGCAGAGAGCCTGATGCGGGGCTCCATCCCAGGACCCTGGGACCATGACCTGAGCCGAAGGCAGAGGCTTAACCCTCTGAGCCACCCAGGCACCCCATAAATAAAGTCTTTTGAAAAAAGTTCCTGATGGACAAATGTCAGCTCTTTAAGGCTTTTCCTATTTGGCCCCTTCCTTAGCACCCTCTACAGATTTCATATGGAACAGAGTAACAATTTTTACACTATCTGCTCTATTGCCAGCAGCTGTGAAGGAATAATGAGAGAGGCTAAGAAATCACAAGGTTAGTGCTCGAGAATGATCAACAAACGGGATTTGGGAGGCCCTTGAGAATAATGGTGAGAGGCGAAAGAGACTGGGCAGTGGGTAACTCAGTATGATAAAGGCCAGAGTCCTCAAGGTGGCTCCAAAGGCCTGATGACCCAACCTCCGCCCACGTCTTCAGACTCATCTGAAACCATTCCCCTTGCTCTCTGCAGTCAGGTCTCATGGGCCTTCTTATAAGACAGCAAATGTCCCCTTTTATGTTCTGCTCCCTCTGACAGAATCACTTTGGCTTGCCTCTGACCTGCTGCCCTAGAGCTAATCTATATTGCCATGTCATTCACACGGGGACCAGGGCCTGACTCCCACACTAGGCCAGCTGTGCTTCATACATTCTCCTTGAGCCCTGGAATTTTCCTTTATACACACACATCATTTTGGCACATCGTAATGGCTAATAAAGAATTATCACATCTAGATCATTGCTGTAGTTATTTAAAACATGACTAACGATTTTATTCTGAAATGCAATTCTTAAAAAGCCCAAAGAGGGACAGAACAACATATTATCTACGACCAAGTAAAGCTTTCAGAAGGTAAGAGCCGATTCTCAAATGTGTGCTCCTTTACAGACTCAAAACTCCATGTCATTTTAATAAACAGTCAAGACCTGTCACTCAGTGTCAACATTTTAAAATTAAATATGTTTTTTTTATGACCATGGAACACTTGTGCATGCACAGGCAGGGGTGATCATGTGAAAGTCACAACCAGTTGAATCCAAGGGAACACAGATAAAGATGAGTGAACAACCTAGATTGCCAACTCACCAGAGCAGGGGGCATAACCTCCCTCTTTTCTCTGGCGCTATCACAGCCGACCTGCAACAAATACTTCTTAAATGAAAGAAGGGTCTCCTTGAGTAATGAGTGCAATTTAGTCTTTGGTAGACGAGAAGTATGGAAAAAAAATGTGCTATCATTACATAGTGTACACTTCCCAGGATGAGGAGGAACAATGGTGATCGAGCCAGAGTCTGGAAACAGGAGTGGGGAGAGGGAGGATTTCAATAGTAGGGAGGAGCACTGCTTAACAGGTTCAGAATAAGATAGGAAAAGCTCAAACTATGTTTAAGTGGGAACCTGAGGTGGAACTTGGAGTGTGAGTCTCAGCCTCCCCCCCCCCCCGCCTTTCTTTTTTTAACCCAGATGTAGACAGAGGCTTCCAGTTCTCAGCAGTGGAATGAGTGTGCTGTACACATGCCCCTAACATCAGGAGATCCTCAAGATACTATTTATGCAGCAGTTAGTTCATTTTCACCCCAGAGAATAGCTAATGAAATGAAGGATTGCCAAGATTACTTGGCAGACCTATTACCACCAAAATCTTCCAACGTAACCGGTTGAGCATGGCTCATTTTCTGAAAAGTGCCATTGAGTTGGTGTCTAGCAGGAGCTTAACATCTATTAAGTCTTTAGACATGCCTGAGTGAAAGGTGCTATATACTAAAATTATTGAGTTTCACCATATGCTCCCAGTTGCTCACAGAGGTGAGGAACAGCTGGTTCATCTTTGAAAGGCAAAAACTCAAGTCCCCTGAACTAACAGCTTTAGAAATTATATTCGCCAGTTGTAGAATTCATTTCTGATTCTTATTCATAGTAGCCATTCATTCTAAGCTATTTATTTATCCACACATACCTATTTCATTCTCTTAATTGCATTTAAATTCTTTGCGGGGGGAATGGTTATAAAACACATCCTTGTTACATAAGGGAAGCATATACATACAGTTTGATGGCATACTAATTTATCAATATCCAGAATTATTATAAAGAAGCTGTTTGAAAGCACCAGAAGAGTACCAAAGTTTCATTCATTCATGAAATGATTGATTGCATATACTCCGTAGAAATGGATTCATATTTCTGAATACATGTTACTTTATATCCCTCAAAGAGAAAAATACATTTGCACTCAATATGCATTTATAGGCTAATATGACACAGGTGTGGTGATATTAGAAAAGAGAGAGCCAACTATAAAGAAGAAAAATAAAAGCTTTGCTAGGGAAGAAACTCAGATTTCAGAATGGAGCTGCAGATTTGGAAGTCGGAAAATCGCCAAACGTGAAAGATGTTTTTCATATCACAGGGAAGCTCAGTCAACCAAAAATCTCACCAGCAAAGGTCTTGGTAGGGCGCGTTATAGGACAAAATCAAGTTTAGGACAACTGAGATGTTGATTTAAGCAACCAAGACCCCTAAGATAGCCTGCACAGGACCTGCTACCCAGCATGGAGCTAACAGGAAAAAGACCAGGTGGGGGAGGCAACGCAAAGTATTCCAACACCCGCCCCCCATACCCCTCCACACCCCCCACACTCCCTACACCCCCACCGAGTTCCCTGTTGCTGCTGGGCTAGGCGACTTGCAGCTGTTGCTGAAGAAGCATTCAGCCCTGACACAAGTTTTAAATGTGTCAATCTTGATGGAGAGCACTCCTTTTCTAGACCATCACATTTATGCACATTCTTATTACCAACACTACTTCACGTTAACTGTTAAAACTGATTTCTTAAATTCTTAAGATATTTTCATTCCTAATCCACTTTGGAGATGAAGGAGGGAAATGAAAAAATAAATAGTGCCAGACTATTTATTTTAAAAATTAAATTTTAAATTAAAAAAATTAAATAAATTTTTAAATTTATTTTTTTAAATAAATGTTTAAAAAAATAAATTAATTAAAAATTAAATAAATTTTAAAAATTGACCAAGAGAACTTTTTCGGGACAGAGCTTAGAAACAACACACATCAAAGTACCTGTTACTGGAAAGCATCATGTTTGGGAATGCCGGAGAGAAATTTTTTAATTAGAAACAACTGTGTCCTTTGGAATGGACCATCTGAAGATTTAAAGCTAAAGACAATCAGGAATCCGTGTATTTGAAATACACCCTGACAGTCAAGTTAAAAGCTGAATAATGATAATGGTGAGATGATGATAATAATTCACCTGCTAGCATTTATTGAACACTTAAGGCCAAACACTGTGGCTTTAAATAGATCATCCAAATGAAGGGACAATCTCATTTACGTGGATTTTCTATTTAATCATCATCACAAACCCACCAGGTAGATACGCTAAGATATTTGTTTGGAGAATTTAGCTAAGTGGTTAGACCGTGAAGCTCATGGAGGCAGGAGAGAGACTGTGCTGGTATCGGGTTCAGCCCTAACTAATACGCAACCTCAGGCAAGTCACTAACTTCTCTGTGATTCTGTGATTTTCATCACCAAAATAGGAGCGTCCATGAAAATTAATTGCAATGATATATGTAAAACATCTTTAGGAGTCCTGATTTATACTAAATGCCCCCAATGGGTAACTGCTCTGATTATCCCCATTTTAAAGATGAATAAACTGAGGCCAAGAAGTTTGGAAACTTGCAAAAGCCACACAGCTAATAAGTGGCACATCTAGAATTTGAATTCCAGCAGTATGACTTCAGAGCCCAACCTCTTAGCCATATGCCATCATGGACACATAATTTTGAATATCATTTACAAAGAAAGAATTTTTCATTGGGGTTTTACAGAAGGTTCATGTGTTATAATTATTCTTAAATTCCTATCCGTAGTTACATATGGATATATAATTATGATCCATATTTAGGATGGAGTCATTGCTTTGATTCAGTTAGTCATAGAGCCTAGTTAGAATCTTAACCCATTCTTAGTTCATACTAATACTTTCCATTATCCCATATATAAGTCCTTTATTTTAAAAACACATTGCTTTTGGGGCACCCAGGTGGCTCAGTCTGTTAAGCAGCTGTGTTAGGCTGGGGCCGTGATCCCAGTGTCCTGGAGTCAGCCACCTGCTCAGCAGGGAGTTTGCCCCCCCAACCCCCTCCTCGCCTGCTCTCTTTCTCTAATAAATAAATACACCTTTAAAAAACAAAAACACATTGCTTTTTTCCTAAGACAAAATTAAGAAGAAAAGATTGTATGAACTAATATGAATTTGTAAAATGTAAGAAACAGGTTTTTCAGCTTCTTATGTGTTTTTAAGATAAAACTTTAAAATCATAAATCTAATTCAAATTTGCATCCTTTTAAAATTTCAAATCTTACCAAACATTGAACATTTCATGAAAACCAATCCTAAGGATATTTAAGGAATTTAATAAAGATAGCATGAATTTTCAAACACTTTCTTTTCTTTGGCTTATTTTTTAACCACCAGGTGCTACGGAGTCTCAAATGAACTTAAAATCACTACAATGTCCTCGGTATCTTTTTAAAATACCCAAAGACCACGAGACTTTAGATATTTGGATGCTTTTCAATATACCACAAGGCAGAAAAGTTATGGCTTCCCTAGAATTTGAGAATTTCAACTGTAAAAAAATAAGTAACAAATGAAAATGCAGAATCACTTCTCAGGGCTAACTAGATACCTGATGGAAGTACAGGTCATCCCAAGGTAGGCACAAGCTGGTTAATGAGTGACTTCTGGACCAGCCACCCACAGACTTGCTCCCTCTTGGATCAAATGTTTATACTGCATCAGCCTGCTGATTCCCACATCAACAGCACGGTCAAAAATAGGTTCAACCTAGGTGAATCTTTAGGAAATTATGCTGAGAAAAAAAAGAAAATCCTAAAAAGTTAAATACTGAATCATTCCATTTATATAACATTTTGAAATAACAAAATTTTATTAAGAGGGAACAGATTAGTGATTAAAGTTGTCCCCCCTTCCCAGGGAAGCAGTGTGGATATGAAAGAATGACCGTGGAAATGCTCAGCTTGACTCCACGTGGTGCTGGAGATGCAAACCTACACGGGATAAATTACATGGAACTAAACACACACCCCACCACCCCACATGAGTACATGAATATAAGTAAAATGGGAGATCTGAATTAAGATTGGTAGAGTGTTCAATGTCGATAGCCTGGGTTTTACAAAATGTTACCACTGGGGGAAATGGGACAAAGTATTCATGAGATCTCTTATTTCTTACAACCGCAGGTAAACCTGCACTAATTCATAACAATTCTATTGAAATTTAAAAAACAAACAAGGTCTGCAATGGCAGAAAATTAAAGTGAGGGGCACCTGGGTGGCCCAGTAGGTTAGCATTCAGCTCTTGGTGTGGGCTCAGGGTCATGATCCCTGGGTCCTGAGATCCAGCTCGGTGGGGAATCTGCTTAAGACACTCTCCCCCTCTTCCTCTGCCCCTCTCCACCACTCTCTCTCAAATAAATAAATAAATCTTTAAAAAGAAGAAAGGAAGGAAGAAGGAAGGAAGAAACTGAACAGGAAAAGCACGAAAGAAAGGAAACCCGAGGGCTACCTGTTTCTTCCCCCACCCCCCACATCCCAGTACTCCCCTCACATTCCCCCGCCCCAAGTCAAACCCAGGTTGCTCAACCCCTGTTTCTGGACGTGGGGACATTTGGCTCTCTGCCCAACCTTCCAATCTCCACAACCTCCCCCTACTGATGTTTTAAACCCCCAGATTCCCCGCCTCCGTGCCCACCTCAGGTGGAGGAACAACCATAACCCCCCTGCAGTCCACAGAGCCAGAGCCACTGTTCTGCAAACACCTGGTACTAAACTAGGGCTTGAATCCCCAGCAGCCTGAGATGAGCCTCCCTCATCTAAAATGCGGGCACTCAGGGCTGTTGTGCGGATTAGCAGCAATAGATTTAAAGCCCCTAGAAGCGGCAGTTCTACAATTCCTCAGCAATAGACACACGTATCCACATCAGTGTGTGATGTGGATCTATTTCTGTGGAACTTTGTGTAAAAGAAGCTTCGGGCATCGCAGAAGAGCCCAGATCAGGGCCTGGGTTGGTAACTCAGAGCAGAACCCCCAAGGAAGTTCTGCGCATCTGTCCTGGGATGAGGGCAGCGGAGAAGCCACAGGCTATGTTCCATAGAAAGCGAGCCAAAGCAGAGGGAGGTGCACAAAAAAAGGCAGGGGTCACAAATGGAGAATGGCGTGGTCATTCCCAGAGTGTGCTGGTGATGACTGAGGGTACAAACTCCAAGAAGAAATGCCCCCTGTTTTCAGAAGGGTTTGGAGTCTAAGGTTTGGGGCGGGATGGGGGAGGGATAGAAAAATCTACAAATACTGTCAATTTGAAAGGACTGAGATGGAAGCAGATAGGACGAATAAAAGCAGCAGAGAAACACAGCGGAATCGGGCCAGAGAGAGCTAGGAAGACGTCCTGGAAGAGGTGTTTGAACTGAGCTTCAAAGGACTAAGAGGCCGGCCAAGTTGCTAGAAGTGGAGGTGGGGGTGGGGAAGCAGGAAGAGGTCAGGGCACAGCACAGGGAGGGCACTGAGGTGTGCAGTGTCCTGATGTGTAGGAGCTCCAGCTGTTTCTCGTGCTGAGGTCCACCTGGCCCTGCGGGGGAAGATGGGAGATGCTTGAGAGGAGGTACGAGTGGATCCTCAGGCACCCTGGGTGGGGCCATAGTGAACCTCATCCTAAAGGACGAAGGGAGCCACCATAGGACTTTAAGTAGGTGAATTCGTCCCCAGATCCGGGTTTTAGAAAGATCAGCATGCTGCGGAGCGATGAGAACCAACTGATGGTCAAAAGAATCTTTCTAGTTGACTTTGCTCCATTTTTTAAGTCTGTATTTTTGCAAAACTGTGCACTTTAAGAAACATTCACAAAAGAGGGGATGGAGCCTTTCTGAGAGTTTGGGAAAAACCTGCCTTCAGAGGTGGAGGCGCAGAACCGCAGTCTGCACCCACTTCCTGAACTGCCTGAGACCCTTGCCTGCAGCCCCTTTGCAAATCTCTGTGCCCACAAGCTCTGCTGATGGCATGTCTCTCTGGGGCAATGTCCAAAGTGTCCCAAACACACACTCTATCCCCTTTTAGCGGCCCAGGGTCCTCGTGCAGCCCACATACTGGTCCATGGGGTGGGGCTCTGGGAGCCTTCCCAGTTCCTTAGGTCACACTCAGCACTCCAAAAAGGAAGGCACTGAGGGAAAGAGCTGGTGTGCTGGGCCAGGGGATAAGAGCTACAGAGCGGACAACGCCGCCCTCAACATTCGCTCCCTAGGTTAGTGCTGGGTTCTAGGTTGTTCAGGTTTAGGGCACTCCCTCTCCAAACCTTTCAGATTAGCTCAACTGTATACTCTTCTATCCTCCCCCAGCTCAAGGCTCACAAACTGGGGACATGGGGACCAACTTTGGCAGCAGACCTATGTTGTTTGACGACCAGATATTCTAATCTATCTATATAGAGATAGATATATAATCTATCTATAGTATTACATAATATATGTAGATATATAATAGAGGCAGAATCTATATTATATATAGAATATATAGAGATATAAAATATACATATACATTATATATACATATAACATATACATATATTTTCTATATATTATATCTATAAATATTCTATATATAATACAGATTCTAAATATAATATATCTAGATATACATTATATTATATATATAATATATATAATATAGACATATAGGTATATAATATATATTATATTACATATAATACAGTATATAATGTAATATAATAATATATTTTCTCTCTATATATATATTCTAATATAAAGAACCTGATTGCCAACATTTGACCCTATTGGGGAACGTCACACAAGTATTTCAAGATCCTTTGGGGGGGCAGGGTTCTGGGAGAATGGATGATCTGGCATCACTGGGCTCTTGGAGAGGCAATCATTTTGACTGTTGCCAAGTCACTTGTAAGGATACTGACATCACAGGCATCTATTTAGAACATCTGTTTTCTCAAACACCAGTTTTAGTGGACCACAGAGTGGCTGCTCACTCTCAGCAGGGACTCAAACAGCTCAGCTCCCTTTGTGTGGGAGGCTCTCTCCATGTCTCACCACATTGTCTCCAGCGACGGGCTGCACATATCCCAACAGCACCCCCACAGGAAGGACAGGTGGCTCCCTCCAGAGCACTCTGGGTTGCCACCAACACACCGACTTTCCGTCCCAGCACAGTGACCCACTGCTCAGAAATGCGGGTCAGGATGGCTCTCCCACTACATGGAGCTTGCTGAGCAAAATTCCATTTTCTTTACATTATTGTATCTGGAGCATCTTACATGATGCCTGGTCAATGGTAGATACAGATGATAATGGTGGTGACAATATAACATAATGGAAGGAACAGCATATGGGCTTTGAAGTCAGACCATTTCAAATTTCAGCTCTTCTCTATACAGCTAAATTACTTAATTTCTCCGAGGCTTGCTCTCTTTTCCTATAAAATGGGCATACGTGATTACTGTGAGAATTAAATCACACAATGAAATCATTCTAATGCAACACCTAGATTAGCGAGGCCAATAAATGTGATTTAGCTCCCCCTTTGCATGCTTGTGGGGTAACTATCCTGGGCAATAGACAGTGTGGCCCATTGTATATATTACTGACAGATTTCATGAAGGTTTCGACCTAGGAGGATTTTTCTGAGGAGAGTGGATATCTGGGGAAGAGCCTTTCAAGTAGAGATGAGGGTAAATTCAAGGCCACAAGGTTGGATGGTCCTTGGCATGCCTGAGGAAGTACAAGGGGACGTGAGAAAAAGAAGAAGTAGCATGAGATGAGGAGAAAAATAAGTGTATGCGCAGGCAAGTTATGGGCACCTGTAGGTGAGGCCTTCGTCTCTTTATCTCTGTAAACCTGTGAGTGAGGGAGAAAATGGAGTCGCCATTTCCTGAGAGTATGGGTGTGGGGCTGGCAAAGCCTCTCCAGGTCACCTGTAAGCCACCCGCAAGCTGCAAAGCTTAAGTGGCGAAAAAATCCAATTCAGATTGTTCACTGCAAAAATCAGGGTTCTTTCCCTCTTGTCCTACTGTGTCCATTACAACACGTTTTAGAAGTCAGAGTAGGCAGTTCTGTCTGGAGCATTAAGACAGACTTCAAGAAAGGTGTGGTGTCTGAGCGAGGGACAGCAGGGAGGCCACAGGGCCGTTTTGACATGAACAATTGCAAGAGCAAAGGTCAGGGGACCTGAAGGTGTTTGCTGTGTCTTCTCATGTGTCCTCAACTGCACATAAGGTGTGTACAGGCTATACTGTGGGAGAGAAACCTACAAAGATATATCACATAATGGAAGTTACTGAATGCCATGGTTGAGAGTGGTAATTTAATCATTTAGGCAATAAAAAACTGTTGACAGCAAGCAGTAAGAAGAGAGATGGCTTGAATTATGATTTAAGAAGATAGTTTTAATATCAGTAAAAATGATGATTTGGGGAAACAAGAGATTAGAATCTAAAACCAATGGAATAATCCAAACATTCATTACAGTAATATTGTAAAAACAGAAAAGGTGTAATTTAGGAAACATTTGACAGTGACACTGACAGTACTTTGGATCAATTGGATGAGAGTCAGGGTGGGCGACATGTCAAAAGGATCCAGCTTATCTAGTATTAAGATTGATGTAATTCACAAAGATGAGGAATGCAGGGAAAGAAGAAAGTTTAGCTGGGAAAATAAAATGGAAGGATAAATTGGAGGTAGGTACCACTGAGTTTAAGGAGTCTGAATGCATAACCACATGCAGATTTTTTTTTCAGTAGCCTTCAAAAATCAGTAGAGAAATTGGGCTAGAAATCTGGATTTGGGCATCATGAACATAGATGGGATATCAGAAGATTTGGATTTAAATGAGATGGCCCAGGAGAAAATATTGTCTAACAGAAAGATCAGGGACGGAACCTGGAGACACCCTTGCCTTTGAGGGGCAGATAGGAGAGAAGGAGCCAGGAGAATCTCGAAAGGGCGGGGAGACCAGGGGGTAAAAGGAGGGGGTCAACAGTGTTGGGTTCAATATAAAGTCAATTAACATGAGAGAAAAGAAACTGCAACAGCATTTGATCATAGGAAGTGCCTGGTAACCTTCGGGAGAGCAGTTTTTCTAGAGTGGTTGCAGAAAGCAGAATTTCGTGGAAGAAGTAACAACTTAGAAATACAGCCTCATCTCATAAGAAGTCTGGACATCCCAGGAATCAGAAATGACTCCAGCATGCCAAGAAAAGGGTTTCCTTGTTGCTGTTTCTTTGTTCATTTTGTTTGATTTTAGTCTTTGTTCTTTTTAAGACATGAGGATACAAGATGTTTATAAACAGAAGTAAAGGATACACCGGGGGAGAGGGAAAGAGTGCAAATACAAGAGAGAAAGAGGAAATGTGATGGGGCTGGGGAATACAAGACATTGGGAAAAGTCACCTTGGAGAGTGGGGTCACAAACACTCTAGAAAGCAAATGAGGTTTCAGCGAGAATGGGGAGAAGAAGAGGAAAGACATCCTGGGAGAACAGCAGAGGCGAAGAAGAACCAAGCTGGGTCCATTCCATGTTTACGCTGAAAGACCAAGCTCTGATGGTTTGAGGGGATGTCCTGGTAGATGGTGGGTCATTGGGGTAACATGGGAAGGCACTGAATGGAACAGTCACAAAATCACTTTTTATCTAGATCCATCACCACAGATCAGGACCAGGAGCAGCTGAGATTTGTTCCTGGCATGAGGCTCCTGGCAAAACAGGAACTGCACATCTGCTTTGACTCCCTTCAAACTCACCATGATTTAAAATGAAAAGCTTATACAGTATTTACTTGAAGGGCCAAAGTCAGATGGAAAATTTTTCCCTTATAAAAATCCAGCCAAGCCAGAAGAAATCAAAGCCCCGAGGAGAATCATAAAGACCAGTCCAGGCCCAACAAGAAAACTGGGATAGATTGGGGATGTGGTTCCTAGTTTAATTTGTATGTCCATGCTTCTGCAACAAATAATTTGAGAAGGAAAAAGTAGGTCTTTCCTTGAGAGAAAGTACAAAAGGTGTTCCTTTTAAGACAGTCAACACCAGGTCAATGTGCCCATAAAACCTGATTTGCTTTATTTTAGAGTTGAACTTGTTATGAGCTAAATGCAGAGTGGTGGGTTTATGGATTCATTGACACAAGTAACATCTCCAGGAAAACCACCATTCTCCCTCCAGACAATACACTGGTCTTCAGAAATTGTGCACCCACTGTGTGGGGGGTCTTGTTTGGTTTTGTTTCTTGAAGGATAGTTGACACATGACATTACCTTAGTTTCAAGTGTAAAATGTAGTGATTCGGCAAGTCTATACATTACACTTCGCTGGACTCCCCACAAGTGTAGCTGCTGTCGGTCACCATACAAACTCTATCCCAGTACCATTGACTGTATCCCCAGTGCTTGAGCTCCTGTCCCCATGACCTACTCATTCCGTAACTGGAAGCCAATACCTTCCATTCCCCTTTACTCATTTTGCCCATCCCCCCCCCCCCCAGCACCCGTCAGTTTGCTGTTCTCTATTTCTGCTTTTTGTTTGTTCGTTTGGTTGTCCATTTGGTTTGGCCTTTAGATCCCATGTGTTTGGTAAATAAGCTGTAACTAACTTTGTGCTTTAGAAATCCCATTTCGCCTCCTGGAACAAAGTCTGTGCTGTTTTTCTTAAGGAGCCCTAGTTCACTGCTTCCTGTTCTGTTACATGCCGACGTGATTGAGGGGTAGGTTCGTCCAGGATTGTTTTTGCAATGCCAGACTATGGTTTTATTTAAGACCTACATGCCTCTGATCCATTTTACTGACACCTAATATTTTATCTTCTAACCACAAGGAAGGAGCTGTTCTTCATGAAACTTTTTCAACTCACCATCCCTGAATCTAGCATTGCCTTTTTTTTTTTTGGCATTTTCATGGCATTTGCCTATTATCTCTTAAGGCATTTCTCGCTCAATGTTTTGTACAATAGCTATTTGTACCCTTGGGATGGACCCCTCAGTGCCCTCCTACAAGATATGGACACAGAGGTGGGGAGCCCTTAGTCACCTTGGCATTCCCCGAAGCTGCTGGCCCCTTTATAATCAATCAGTACCGAAGTGATGAAAATAGGAAAGAAAGCAGGGCCGTGATAGATAGTGTGAGTTCACCATCAAGTAGTGCTAATAATTGTACTCTTCCTGCCAGTCATATCCCACAAATTGTCCTGCTTGTTTTTCCAAAAACAGAACAGAAGGTCCTGTATGAAACAGGTCTAGTATGCTGGTCTATGTGGCCCAAATGAGATCACATAAAACCCTGCTTCATCTGGTGCCAAGCCATCTGACCAGCTCGCACCATTATTAAAAGGCTTCAGTCACAATACAGAGACTTAACTTTCACAAGGAGAAGTGCGACCAGGAGAAGGCATTCTTTCCTGCTAAAGCAACCAACTGCACACTCCTTGGGAGAGTCTAAGAGGGCATGGGAAGTTGTTGTGTGAGGAGCTTCTTTTTTTAAAATGGGCATTTGTAATAGTTGGTTTTTTTTAAAGCATTTATCACAGTAATGAAAAGGGCATCTTCTGAATAATATTCTTGCCACCACCCAGGGAGAGGGACCTCACCCAGAGGATCATGGAAATAAGGGAAAAGTGTTCTCTGCTGCATCTGTAGCTCAGTTTGGACAACTGACATATAGAGAATTAGACTGAATCCCTGCCAGCATATCAAGGAAATTAATAATAATTACAAAAATTTTTTTAAAAGATTTTATTTATTTATTTGACAGAGAGAGATCACAGTAGGCAAAGAGGCAGGCAGAGAGAGAAGGAAGGGAAGCAGGCTCCCCGCTGAGCAGAGAACCCGATGCGGGGCTCGATCCCAGGACCCTGAGATCATGACCTGAGCTGAAGGCAGCGGCTTAACCCACTGAGCCACCCAGGCACCCAATAATTACAATAATTTATCCAGTGCTTGCTCTTGGCTAGACATTGTATTCGGTGCCTTATACACACTATTGTTAATCTTCACTATACCTCTTACAAGGTAAGCATCTTCCTCTCAACCCGAAAGATGAAGAAACAGACTTAATAAGGTTTGGTAACTTGCCCCAAATTTACACCTGTATCAAACGCCCTCACTGGGATTGGAAGACAAATCTCACTTTGGAGTCCACCCAACTCCAAAGCCTCTACTCTTTACATTTCATCAGATTTCCTTTATGAGACACAGATTCTAAAACAGGAAAAGTTATCTTGAGAAAATACGACATTCATTCATTAAAACAAAGTCTAGAAACCTAAGCACACACAAACACGTGACGTTGGGTGATCGTAAGTACGCATGCAGCAGAGAAGCCCTGAAATGCTCTCCAGCTGGATAACGATGCAGTGAGCAGGAACTGGAATTCTGAGTCAGGCTGAGCTCAAATCACAATGCCACCCTTTACTAGCTGTGCCATGTAAGCAGACCAGTTAAGTCCATTCCTCAACTCGCACCCCTCTAAGAATGAATGACATAATCCCTATAGAGCAGCCGCTTGGTTTTTGGTCCCAAGTAAGTTTTTAATATTTTATTATTCTCTATCCACCTGCCAAACAAGTGCTTCTTCTTCTTCTTCTTTTTTTTAAGATTTTATTTATTTATCAGACAGAGATCACAAGGAGACAGAGAGACAGGCGGTGGGGGACGGGGGGCAGGCTCCCCGCTGAGCAGAAAGCCAGATGTGGGGCTCTGGGATCATGACCTGAGCCGAAGGCAGAGGCTTAACGCACTGAGCCAACCAGGTGCCCCTGCTTCTTCTTTTAACCCCAGGAAAATCATATTGACCAGGTGAACAAAACCCTTCAGGATGACATTTCTGGCCTTTAGCAGACACGTTTACTAACTCAGACAATGTACCTAAAACTACCTGAAACAACATCCTTTTTCCACCCCAACATCCTATATCCACTTACCTCCTTGGCCAAAGGAACTCAAATTTTGCTTCCTTCCAGAAGTGGCTCGGTTAAAGCATCTGCAGTAGAGGCATCGGCAGCGTCCTGTGGGTATGTTTGTCAAGGGTTATCCTTCAGGCAGAAATTGGTTTGGACACTCGTATGAGTATTGCTTCAGGTTGTTCTTTCCCACTCCCGATAAGAAGTCACCCTACAGGGGCTCCTGGGTGGCTCAGTGGGTTAAAGCCTCTGCCTTTGGCTCAGGTCATGATCTCAGGGTCCTGGGATCGAGCTCCGCATCAGGCTCTCTGCTCAGCGGGGGACCTGCTTCCTCCTCTCTCTCTGCCTGCCTCTCTGCCTACTTGTGATCTCTGTCTGCCAAATAAATACATAAAATTAAAAAAAAAAAAAAAAGGAAGTCACCCTACACCATACATCCTCACCTCTCCATTATACCACAGCATAATCCTCTCTAAGTCTACTTAACGTTAGTTGTCTCAAGTGGTGACACCAGGACAACCTATTTTGTTGTGTCCCACCTTCCCTGCCCCATCCACATTCCCTGGTGCAAAAGGTACCTTTCTGTTTTTTAGTAGATTAGTGAAATAACTAACTGGCCCCAAATGGTTCTTCAGAGACTACTGGGGGGGACATTCTGTTGCTTTTTTTTTTTTTTTAATAGTCAAAAAGTGCTGATTCTCAGAAGGCAAAGTTCTTTTTAGACTTTTTAGCTGTGGGAAAATTAGAAGGCACAGTGTGAGAGAGACATAAGGAATAAAAGTGAGAAGTCAGGCAGGGTGGCCACGCAAGAGAGGCAACAGTTGCACTGAATGTTAAAAAGTGAAAATAACTTGCAGAGAGATTTCCTTCCATTCCCAACTGCTTTGTTGTATTAGGCATGGATGGTTTAGGAAAGAGGTAGGATGAGGTCTTGGTCATCACATCAAGGCTGGTGTCATTGTGTTATTCACCACTTTGGAATGAGCCACACATAACCCCTGGTGTCCCATGTGAAAGGCAAGAGTAGGCTAAACTATCTCGATACTGGTCAACCTGCATTGCAGCTTATATCCCACAAAGTCCCCAGATTAGTGAAATATTGAGGATGGAAACATCACCTTATTCATTCTGTTGGTACCTCTCTATATCCAGCACAGGGTCCCTGGAACAGATTAGGTGCTTACAAAGTAGGAGTTGAGTTCATCCGGACCACTGCCGATTCACTTCGGGAATGCTAAGGCAGCTTGAGGCCACCTCCAAAATACCAAACAGATGTCAGATTTAGATCCATGCAAACCACTGCATCTTAATATTTTCACCTATGGTGCCAGAAGGCATCAAGTCCTTACACACACTCTAATTTTTATACGTCCTCAGACTTGAGCATTGCCGGATTTTACGGATTCTGAATGGGATTAACCCAGAGAAGTTTAATTTAGCAATTCTATAATCACTCCTAAGCCCATAGCCTTACAATGATAGAGGTAAGAAGCATATTATAAACCTCTTCCCTGAGGATAAGGGAGCATTCTTCACTAGGTCACTGTGTCAGCAGCACTGGAGTCCTTTATGGGTATTAGCAACTACACATTTGCGTAGGAAGAGCAAAGAAAAAGGGTATCCAGGTTTCACTGGGCAGACTGACCAAATCACAAATTAATTTATTTCACAGGACCCCCAACAGCAGATGTCTCTAAATGTGGTGAGGAAGGGAGATCCGCAAAGGCAACCACAGACGGATGTGCAAGCTGTTCACAAGCCATCCGTCTGTCTGTGAAGCACGCTGCTCAGAGAGATAGCATCGTCTTTCCATACAGTAGTTACCCTTCCCAAGCACATTCGGCAGCTGGTCACGTGAACATTCTGGCGGGAAGCCATGGCTGGGGCCTAAATTAGCTCTGATCCTGGACAGGGCACTTAGCCCAGGCCTGGGATATTGGGCGAACAGAGGCAAAAAAAAAACACCTGCTTGCCCGTGAGAATGAAGCAAGCAGCTGTGGTTAAGAAGCCCTAGACATCACAGAACTATTCTCGAAGGTCAATCTGTCAATCCTGGGAAGATCTCCGGCAAAACAATTCGACTTAAAATAGGCCGAAATAGATGTTCGCATTGACCAAGAAGATTCATCACCTTTTTTTGTTTCTTTTTGGCTTTGTATGCTCTGAAAGAATATTTCAGAGTCTGTCCTCCCAGTTAGAGTGCCCATGTCTGCTTAAGCTCATTCATTCTTCTTTGTAGCACTTAATAGAACTTTCAGTTTGAGGTGAACTTGACACCTACAATGTAAGCCCCATGAGGGCAAGGACCAGGTCCATCTTGTTCACCATCATATCCCTAGGACCCAAATGCCTGCCCAGAGTCAGATTCTTGATAGAAATTTGTCAAAGGTGGGGGTGGAGGTGGGGAAGAAAGCAATGTGTCGAAGGAATGTGTGCATGTATGAGCATTCAAAAAATATTTATTGATTACATCGCATGCACAGAGAGCTGTGCTCAGTACTGATTAGGCAGATGAATGGAATCAGAAGCCATCAGAGCCATGCCTGCTGAATCAATTAATATCAATATCTACCAACTTGAAAAAAGACCTCGAAAACTCTTAAACCAATTCTAATTCTCGTGCCTAATTCTCGTGCTAATTCTCGTGCCTCGTTTCCCTGCCCCCTATCCCAAGCCATATTCCACACCACAGTTACGGTCCTTCTATGATGTCGCCATGCCAAGGAGCTTCCGTTGAGCTGCTTTCAGGCTAAGGAGTGAGCACGAGGTCAGTAAAGTAGATTCTTCACTACCACCAGGTGTTGGTCTGTTGGCCACAACTCCCAAAGATTCATCACAGCCCCAAAGCCAAGAGCATGTGGTAACTGGGGAATTCAGTTGCCTGTCTGGGCCTAATTGTCACTCATGAGTATAAAGGATATCTTCATAGAGACTGAGTCTGATTGGGAAAACCTGGCTCTTTCCTAAAACAGTGTGGTTTGGGAGCTGCCCCATCACCTATGGTGTTGTTAAAACATTGTCTCCATCCCAGATCTCAAGAACCAGACTCTTTGAGGACAACCCACAAATCTTTATTTTTGCAATGCTCTGATTTTTAAACAGACTCAATTTAAGTATTGTGGTCTCAGATGATTTTGTATGGGACTAGCCTAGAGATGTTTCTCTACCAATTAGGGGTTGTGTTTGTAGAGGGTCTGCTCATCCCTTGTTTCCGTGACTTTGGTCTAAGAAATATGGCTGCAGAAGCCTGGAAAAAAAAAAAAGTAAGAAGCTGGGGAGTGAGGGTAAAAGAAAATGGAAGGGTGTCTTCACCCAGCAATTACACAGTAAGAAGAAGCACAGGTCTATAGAAGAAAACAGGTAGGTCATGGTATTAAAATACATTGAGCATGCATGACTTAGGTTTCTGGTAGTGCCTCAGAACTTTTAGGTTTAAACCTTGTACTAATTATTTGCCATAATTAATTATTATTAATTTTATTATTGCTAGATGATCCACATTTTATAGTAGCCCCAAATAAAAACTTTTTTTTAAAGATTTATTTGAGAGACAGAGAGAGTGAGAACACGAACAGGGTGAGGGACAGACAGAGAAGCAGACTCCCCGCTGAGCAGGAAGCCCAATGCAGGGCTCAATCCTGGGGCTCCAAGATCATGACGTGGGCTGAAGGCAGATGCTTAACCGACTGGGCCACCCAGGTGCCCCCCCCAATAAAAATTTTAAAACATCCAGCTCTAATTAAGGCATGGAGAATTGGATGCTTGCATACACTTTTAGGGGGCATCAAAATTGCAGTAGGCTTTTTGGAGAAGAATTTGCTAGTAATTACCGAATAAAAAATTCACTTTCCTTTTGACTCAATAATTTCACTACTTAGCATTAACTCTGCAGACATCCTACACCTGCCAATGTAGGCCAGTAGTATGGGTACTGCCAAAATAAAGACTCTGCTAAGAAACTCTGTTGCTCTCATCTAACTTCCTTGCTTCTAGTTCTTTATAAATATAGTATAGAAATCATGTAATGTAATACTAATAATGTAATACATGTAGTAATATAATAATTATTAACAATGTAATACAATATCACTAGCATCGAGGAGGCAATTAACACTTAGTAAGCCCCTAGTGTGCCAAGCATTTTGCTGGGGCTTTAGCATAACCCCTTCAACCAGCCTGCAACTCGGATGACTTTCCCCAATTTTTTTCAGAAAACTAAGGCTTAAAGAGGGTATGCACCTGGTGCAGGGTCATAGTTGATAAACACAGAATCAAATGCCAAGACTTTTCCTCAAAACTGGTTCCCTTTAAACTACACCACCAGGAAAAAGAACGTCCAAGAGGGTTAACTCTTCCAGAAACATCAGCACCAAACAGTTTCTGAAGAAACTACCATATTTTTAAAAATCAAGAAAGAACAAGAATCATTATGTTGACAGGTTTTGTTGGAGGAGCCATTGGAACAACAATAAAAAAAAAAACTTTCGCTATTTGAAGCCAATTTTAATGACGTTGAAGAGTGGGAAATCACCCATAATGCTTTTTCGAGCTATTTTCAGCTGCTTTCCGCTTGGTTCATGAAACTTCCATCACTGTCTCAAAGCAGTGGGAGAATTAGTTTTATCCCACAGAGGACTTGGAGATGGCTTCCTATTAGCTCTGTTCAGTTCTTGGATAAATAGGAATAATTGCACTACCTCTTTAAAACTTTGTTGCTTGTATGCATTATACAGGATGCTGGGGAATGTGTGGAAATGTGTGGCTAAGCTCAGATTCACAGCCTGAGGTTACAAGGCTCCACGCCAAATTTTCACCTACATGGAATCATTCGGCAGGTCTAACCACTCTGCCTCTACCCCAAGGAAAATACTAACATGATTTAACTGCAGTTAAGAATTCCAGTAGGTACTTACTAAATGTGGCATAATCTTTTCCATGCGTAGAGAAAAGGAAATCATTTTGCTAATCTTTGCCTCACTCAAAACATTCACGTTTCGGAGCTCAATTCTCCATCAAAGCTGGAACAATTTAATAAACTTTAAATGTATTTGGTATAGAAGATGTAATTATGGGATCTATAACAAATTTGTGGATACAAGAGCTGTATTTAAAAAAAAAAAAAAAAGGTTTACATGGTTAAAATACATCCAACACATTAAATGGTTTTCTTCGATAAAATCATTTTTACACTTTGCTCATGACTTCTCTTCATATTATTCTCTTCATTATTTAAGATAATTCCAGTGACATGATATGAGTGAAGGGGAAGACACTAGTCAGGTGGAGAGAAGGGAGAAATTCACAATGCAGATGATAGGAGAGTGAAACCTCCCCGAGATGAGAACTACATGAAAGGGGATAGCTTCTGGAAGAGAAAGTATTTCTAGCCAAACCTGTGGGACCGCAGGCAATGCGGTTATACCCCTGTTTGTAGTTTCCCTGTGATCTCTTGCCAAGGGCAGGTAATTTAGCAACAGTAAGAATAAAGGAATGATTTACCTTATAGCTGATGTGGCAGGAAAAATACTTTACCGTATTTTTTTGCAGGCAACAGGATAGTAAAGACAACAGTCAAGGGTTTACAATGAAAAGGTAGCATCATTTATCATGAAAAACTATTTCAAAGAATTTCTAAGGAGCTAAGACCACAAATTTGAAATGAAGAAAATCAAAGCCCCAAACCAGGTCAGTGTCAAAATACATTAACTTAAAAATCCACAGTTGTTGCTGCTTCTACTAGGATGGCTTCCCAATTTGTGAATTTCAAGTGGGTGCTGGAGTGGTTGAGAGGCTGGTGCTGTGTGTTTCTTCCTCAGGATCGGCTGCGGGTGGGGGAACAGGTGGCTATGATCAACTTGATTGCCTCTTGGGGAGGACGGTGTAAACCATTTTGCAAGCTAAAGAGTAAACCATACGAGTAATTTTAAAGAGGTGTTTAATGCCCAGGATTGTTAGATGAGCTATTTTACCAGTAGGTATAAGTTTAAATATAAATGGCCCCAATAATGAGAAATGCTTTGGAAATAGCTGGGGATAGACAAAACTGAAGAGTTTATTGTGAGACATCCCAACCCCACAGAAATGTGTTCTGTAGTGCAGACAGACAGAAGAAAGGGCAAATGGAAAAGTTCTTACTGTTTGTACGTCTTCCTTGGAGAAGTGTTTTTTCGTGTCTTCTGCCCATTTTTTGACTGAGTTATTTGTTTTTTGAATGTTGATTTTGAGATGTTCTTTATAGATCTTGGACATCAGCCCTTTAACTGTAATGTCATTTGCAAGTATCTTCTCCCATTCCATGGGTTGCCTCTTACTTCCGTTGACTCTTTCCTTTGCTGTGCAGAAGCTTTTCATCTTGATGAAGTCCCAAAAGTTCATTTTTGGTTTTGTTTCCCTTGCCTTTGGAGATGTGTCTTGAAAAAAGTTGCTGTGGCCAATGTCGAAGAAGTTATGGCCTATGTTCTCCTCTAGGATTTTGCTGGATTCCTGTCTCACATGGAGTTCTTACATCCATAGGAGTTTATCTTTGTGTATGGCATAAGGGAGTGGTCCAGTTTCATTCTTCTATATATAGCTGTCCAGTTTTCCCAGAACCACTTATTGAAGATACTGTCTTTTTCCATTAGATATTTTTTCCTGATTTGTCAAAGATTAGATGACCGTAGAGTTGAGGGAAGACATACAAATGGCCAGCAGACACATGAAAAAAGAGTCAACATCAGTGGCCATCAGGGAGGTACAAATCAAAACCACAATGAGATACCACCTCACACCAGTTAGATTGGCAAAAATTAACAAAACAGGAAACATCAAATGTTGGCAAGGATGTGGGGAAAGCGGAACCCTCTTACACTGTTGGTGGTAATGCAGGCTGGTACAGCCACTCTGGACAACAGTATGGAGGTTCCTCAATATATTAAAAATAGAGCTACCCTACAACCCAACAATTGTGCTACTAGGTATTTACCTCAAAGATACAGATGTAGTGAAAAGAAGGGCACATGTACCCTTGTGTTCATAGCAGCAACATCCACAATAGCCAAACTGTGGAAGGAGCCGAGATGCCCTTCAACAGATGAATGAATAAAAAAGATGTGGTCCATATATACAATGGAATATTATTCAGCCATCAGAAAGGATGAATACCCACCATTTGCACTGACATGGATGAAACTGGAGGGGATTGTGCTAATTGAAGTAAGTCAAGCAGAGAAAGACAATTATCATATGGCTTCACTCATATGTGGAACATAAGTAATAGAGCAGAAGGCCACAGAGGAAAAGAGGGAAATCTGAAGGGGGGGGGGAATCAGGGAGGGAGATGAACCATGAGAGACTCTAGACCCCCAGAAAAGAACTGAGGGTCTCAGAGGGGAGAGGGGAGGTGGGGAAGGGGCAACACGGTGATAGGTATTAAGGAAGGCACATATTGTGGTGAGCACAAGAATCAAAAACTAATGTTGTCCTATACAGTGGTTAATTGAACACAATTTAGAAAAGAAAAAAAAAGTCCTTACTGAAGTTGAGGAATTGATTCTATTCTATAAGATGTTTTTCTAATTGGGATATCTGTATACTTGTTATGTTGATAAGGACAGGGCAGAGCTGCTAATATCTCTCCAAATGCTGATGCATTCTCCCCTTCTTCCCTTCCAGTAGAACCCCATTTTTTTTTCAGAGTTTCAATGTGCTCATTGACCAAGAACTAGAGAAACTATTGCACTTTCCAGCTTCCTTTAGTTAGGGGTGCTCACAAGTTACAGTTCAGGAAGTGATGTAGGAACAAAAGAGACAAAACAGGCTTCAAAATATCTTTAAGGGCTATTGATGCAACTGAGCCATGCTCCTTTTACCATTTCCTTTCTTCCCCCTGATACATGCACAGGTTGGCTTGGACTCAGATACCACCTTAGGACCATGAGGATTCGAGACACATTGGAAAGATGGCAAAGTAGAAGCCCATTTGTCATGAAGATGGCCATGCCAGCCCTAAAGTAGCAGATTCCATTCTCCCCTTGCACAAGATGAAAATGACCCCTGATTTGTTTAAAATGTCGGGGCTTTTTGAGGGGAAGGGGGTGAAGGGTACAGGTCCCTATTACTTACAGCAATGTCACTCCTCACTTGCGCAGAGACTGGGGTGTGTGTTAGACATTTCCTGTTCCATTCCACAGCTAGAAGGTGATTCCTTTGGTTTATGAAGCTCAAATGTTTAAAATGTAAAAAGGTCCTGGCAGGATCACCTTAAAGTACCTAGAAGTAAATAACTATCTGATCCCTTTACTCCCAATGCTAACCATTTATCCAATGGAATGAATGAAAATAATAATTTTAAGAGCACTGTGGAGGGCATTCCACAGTGAAGTGGTATGCTGGGCCAGGCACTATTCAGAAATTACTACTAACTTTTATGATTACTGCTCAGAAATTCTCCAATATTTTGGGAAAATCAACTAGATTTAAGAATCTAAATCTTTCCAATATTTCTTTCTTATGATTACATCCAGAAAAAAATTTTTTTATTTAAAAAATAGCTGTGGATAGACACAACTGTAGAGTTGATTAGAGCTCCCGACCCCACGGAACCAGGTTCTGTAATGGGAAGAGACAGAAGAAAAGACAAATGGATGAAATTCTTGTTGGGATTTTAGGAGGATTTTAAAGCATTATGGAGCATTTTAATGGAATATTTAAAGCATGAATTTCCATGCAGACTTTATATGAAATAAGAGAAATTAAAAGGAAAAGAGAAGGGATTGTAAAGTAATTAAATGATTTTTTTTTAATTCTCTAAGGTTCCATTTTAAAAATCATTTACGTCTAGAAATAAGGAAGATGATGGAGGCAGCTCCAATTCACTGTCTCATAGCATTTGTGCACTCAAAAAGTAAATAACAAACTGGTTGGATCTGGCTCAATTTACTCTATGACAGTTACTGTGTCAATGACAGACAGGTGTAGGGAGACCTTCCAGATCAAGGAAGACCAAATGTAGAGGGAGAGATGCCTTGCGTGGAAGGAGGCACACTTCCCACCTTGCTCCTCCTCTTCCCACCCCCACTGACTCTGTAAAGCCCTTTACCAGTCTTGACAACAAAATGCAAATTCATTCTCTAATGGTGACCATGATGGTGAGACGTAGTGCCTTGCTCTTAGTCTAGCTTGGATTGTGTATAAAATATGTTCACCCCCACAATGACAGGGTAACATAATCCTCTTCACTCTAAGACCTAGAGATTAAGTGGATAGTTAGAGTGGGAAGAGTTAGAGTGGACAGTAGAGATTTAAAGCTGTGAGTTGGTCTCCAGAGGCCAAGCTCCACCAGCTTCATCCTACAACCCTATATGCCCCTAGAATCTCTTATAGATGAGCTTTCTATTTCAAAATGTAGAAGGCAAGAAGGAAAGGGAAGTGAAAAGCAGATTGATTTTATTTCCAAAGTAGAGACCGTTGACACAGGCAGGTTCAATAGAAGGTGACTTTGGAAGCAAATGTAGCACAGACTCTGGGGTGAGAGACTTGGGTTTAAGTTCCAGACTTATGATTAAATGAGAGAGGAGGTGGTGGGAGGTACTCTTATGGTCCAGTGACCCACTTCCCAAGAAATCAGTTACAACTTCCCCTAAAGGAGGGCTTGCCAGAAGTTGAAAACAGAAACTGAACACCAGCCACCCTGAAAGAAACATGCTCCAGATTTTCCAGAAGAGCCTTCTGGTTGGAGTATAGAGTTTGTAGTCTAAACACACCCTTTTGCTTTAGGCTTTGTTACTTTGAAAACAATAGCTTAGTTTTCTAAAGAGGAGTCCATGCACAATTTCAATACTATGAAGAGGGACGGTATCATCATAAATATCATAGTAATCTTCTATAAGATAGGAGAAACAGTAATTATCTATATCCAAAAAAATTTATTGCTACTCTTAGTCCTGTATAACTGGCGGGCAACAGAAGAGTTTTGAGAGGCTTTATGGTGCTTCCATGGGGAAGGAGCAAGGCCATTCTGCTTCAGGCGATATAAGAACTTATACTGCTGTGGTGAAAGCAGGGTCCTGCCCCAATGTTAGCAAAGTAGAAAGGGCCAGTGACATGAGCTGCCTGGGCAGAAAAGGGTCTCAGGCTGCTTCAGGAGAGGATCCAAGGTGGGCAAAGAGAGAAAGGGGCACTCCCCCCAGACCCTGGTGGGCAGAGAGAGGGGGAGACTCCCCCAGACCCTGGCAAGGAGGGCCTGAGAGACCAGTGATTGCTAGATGGGGATTGAGGTCAGAGAGTGACGATGGTGGCTGCTGTTGCCAGTCACACATCCCTGAATGGACCATGGCCGGCTGCTGTGAAAGTCAGGGAAGCAAGTGTTGGTTGTGCAATGTATCTTTTAAGTTATTTCCTGATTTCTGTGCCAGAGGCTTTTTTTTTCTTCTTCTTCACATGACTCTTTCGTACTTATGGTCAAGTTTTCCATCAGGTTCCATCAGAGGAACCACAAATGAGACTTACATTTTTGGGTTTGGAGCTGCTCGTGTGGGCAAAACCCAGCACTTGTACAAGCAAAAGTATACGTAAGGAATGAGATCTCCGTCCCACTGAACTGTGGAAAAACCCAGCCCACGCCACCGACATCCACACTGCGGTCGCCACGCTGGCAATGAAGGGGCTCCGCCATGTTGCCTTGGGCCTCAGGCCAAGAAGCAGGTGCCGGTTCCCTCAAAAGCATGCTGCTGCATTTTGTAACCAGAACTGGGCCTCTGAAGAATTGTTTCAGGCAACAGACGTTTTTCTCAAACTACATGTATGTGAAAGGCGGCTCCAAGTGGGACCACAGTCTCAGGTGGCTGCCCTTCTCCCACTCCAGGCAAGTTGCTAATAATACCAAAAATGAGAATGGTGCTACTAGCAGAAAAAGAATTCTCTGAGAAAAAATATGTTTCTCTCAAAAGGGAAATAACCCTGGGCAAGAAAACCTTTTAGCTGTTTGTTGACCTGATGTGCTTCTCCTACATCTCTATGCTCGTCGCCTTCTTGTTAATTAAAATCTAAGTATTCATAAAATCTGTAGACTATTGTGGAAACACTTATGATTTATGACCCTCCACTTAAAAAATCAGTTTCAAAAAGATACTCCCTACAATTTTTCTTGCTTGGTGGGACCACAGGAGTTTCTCCACAAAAATCTTTGATTTGTTTCCAGAACTTACCTCATGATTCCTGTTGTCTCTGGGAAGTGGTGTCATTCTAATGGGATCTCAGTGAACCCTTAGATCAGCCAGTTCAGTCCAACTCCCAAGCCAGGAAACTGCCCTTAGCAACTTTTGGTCTGTCTGCATCCTTTGAAATGTATATTTTAAAGGTAAAGACAAATATTTCTCTAATCTAAAGAAGACTTCAGATATTGTCAAAGGAAACTTTCTTCCTGCATTGTGAACATTTTTCTAGAAGTAGAAGAAGCCAAGCTTACCACAAGTGTATCTTGAGAAAGCTCCCTTCACTATAATTATGCATGACTTCTAAAGCCCATCAGGCGACTGTGTAGAAGCAAACAGAGGACTCTCACTGTGTGACTCACACAAGTTCATGGTAAAGATCACAGAGTTCCAAATAGGTAATAAGCACTTTGTAGAGAACAAAATAACATAATTCTGTTTTCATATTAGCTGGGTGAATCTTAGATTTGTGAGAAATGAGGGCTTTTTGAAAACTATAGCAACACTACTGTTCCCATTCAGTCCACTTATACCAAGGTGACTTGTAGCCCTTTCTGACAGAGCTTTCTCGAAAGCTTTTATTCTACTTCATCATCTTTAGAAACCATTCATTCTACTCTGAAACTTCAGAATTCCCAAGCTAGACAGTGCAGTATATGAAACTCTTGTATCCCTCTGTTAATAAGCATCTAGTATACACATGCTTGCATACACATGTGTCTATAGATATAATCCTATATCTGTATACACATATATGTATAAACACAGGAATGTATGTGTGTATACATACACATATTTGTACATATATATCATTTTGCACCTTGAGAAAATTCTCTTCAGTCACAAGAAGATCGTCTTTGATGTTACAAATGATCAGGGATGGTAATAATCTTAGATATGATGGGTCTTTTCTCATATAGATCTACTCTTATTTTGGGTTAAAGAGAGCCATTTACTATTGCTAGGAAAATGGCTTTCCAGAGAAAATCCTATGGATTTTAATATTCTCGTGAGTATTTTCCACAGGTACTTTTTTCATCCTTATCACAGAGCCTATATTTTGGTCATCTCCTAAGCCAATAATTGTCCCACAGGGGCGACTTTTCCCCCAGCGGACACTTGGCAATGTGTAGAGACATTTTTGGTCATCCCAGTTACTGGGTGGGGGAGTACCACTGGCCTGCGTGAAGCCAGAGATGCGTGAAGCCTGCAAGGCACGGGACAGCCCCCACAACATGACACAATGAGGACTTACCAGGCCCAACATACCAATAGTGCGGAGACTGAAAAATTCTGCTTACACTAAAAGCTGTTCCCTCACTCAACTTTCATGCCCCCCTTCCAACTTTCAAAAGTGAGTTCAGTCTGATTACCTAGGAGACTGCTCTCAATAATCAACCAAAAGCGCATTGACATGCTGATAGCTCTTCACCCTTCAGTGCCAGAATCATCTATAGCTTAGGTATTTAACTCTAGAAATACACTTGTCTTCTGTAAGATGCAAACATTGTTTAGATCCACAGATACCTGGGTGCCTCAGTCAGTTAAGCCTCTGCCTTCTGCTCAGGTCATGATCTCAGGGTCCTGGAATCGAGCTCCATGGCAGGCTCCCTGCCATTAGCATGTCTGCTTCTCCCTCTCCCTCACCTTCTGCTCCCTCTTTCTCAAATCGGTAAAATCTTTAAAACAATTCTTCAATTCTAGTTAATGTATTTGCTGGGAAATGGTATATAATAGAAGTTAGGGGTAATAAAGGGTATGTGTATGAGTTTCCTAGAGCTGCCACCACAAATTGCCAGAAACTAAGTGGCTTAAAACAAGAGAAGTTTATTCTCACAGCTCTGGAGACCAGAAGTATGAAATCAAGACGTCAGCGGGGCCATGCTCCCTCGGATGGCTCCGGAGGAAAACGCTCCCTTGGCCTCTCGTGGCTCTAAGTTTTCTTTGGCTTAGGACCACATCATTCCAGTCTCTGGCTGTATGGTCACATGGCCTTCTGTCCTTTTGTGTCTTCTCTTTTGTATCTTATAAGACACTTGTCTCTGGACGTAGGGCTCTCCTGAGTGATCTAGAGTACTATTGTCTCAAGGCCCTTAATTAATTACATATGCAAAGGTCATTTTTCTCAATAAGGTCACATTCACATGTTTCAGGTGGATAGATCTTCTGAGAGGCCACCACTCAACCCACGGCAGTGGAGGTGCGTGTGTGTGTTCACAATCACTGTGACAAAGTTTGGCTCAAAATAAGCAAAACAAAGTGTTAAATAAAATTTAGCATACGTTTACTTGGATCAATAGTTTCCTGACAACTTCTGTCTTTCGAATGTAGAAATCCATTGTATTTATCTATAAACTCTATCTGTTATTTACAATAAAGACCATAGTCTCTCATGCTTCAGACTCTGAGAAACAAACTGAAGGTTTTGGAGGGGAGGGGTTGGGGGTTGGGTGAGCCTGGTGGTGGGTATCAAGGAGGGCATGTATTGCATGGAGCACTGGGTGTGGTGCATAAACAATGAATCTTGAAACACTGAAAAAATAAAATTAAAAAAAAATAATAAATAAAGACCAGGAATTGAAAACCCTGATGGTGGGAGAGAACTCCAAAGAGAAATTAGCACGTTTACCTCCAGCTGTGTAGTACGTATGATGCAAAGCCGGGGAGCTTCAGTGTGGTTTAGAAGGTACACACCTCCACAGTCTTCCCAAATAGCTCTCAAGCATTTCATTATTTCATCACAGGAAGGCAATAAAGATCATGGAGCTCAAAGAACCTCTAAGAAAAAAAAGAAAGACATTGAAAGTCATTTTGTTAAAATCTCCCTGTTTTAGAAGTGAGGAAACTGAGATCCCAAAGACTTTCATCTTTATTTGCATGCCCTCACATATCTTGACTGAGGCAAGATTAGAAACTCAATTAGAAGCTCATCATTCTTTAATAGTTTTTTTAAGAGCATATTTATTTATTTGACAGACAGATCACAAGTAGGCAGAGAGGCAGGCAGAGAGAGAGGGAAGCAGGCTCCCTGCTGAGCAGAGAGCCTGATTCGGGACCCTATCCCAGGACCCTGAGATCATGACCGGAGCCAAAGGCAGAGGCTTAACCCACTAAGCTACCCAGGCGTCCCAAGAAGCTCATCATTCTTGATCAGTGTTCTTCCTCTATGTTCTATGCAATGTCTAGTCTAACTTTCCTCTTACTAAAAAGTAAACCCATTCTCCTGATCTTCTTTGAGTTGAAAGATAGGGGAAGCTACCACCCATAGGATGCATTCTTCCCTCACACCCTGTATTGTCAGCTCAGGCTACCATAACAAAATACCTTAGACTTTGTTTCTTAAACACCAGAAATCTGTTTTCTCCTGGTTCTGGGAGCTAGAAGTCTGAGATCAGGACATCAGCATTTGTTGGATTTTGACAAAAGTGCTCTTCTTGGCTCTCAGGAGACCACCATCTTGCTGTGGTGTCTCTTGCCTTCCCTCACTGTTTCTGTACAGAAAAAAAAAAGAGAGTTAAGGTCACCAATCCTATTAGATGATGACCCCACTTTATGAACTTATTTGCCTTAATTACTTCCTAAAAGCCCTATCTCCAGATACAGCCACGTTGAGAGTTAGGGCTTTAACATATGAGTTTTGAGAGGATATAATTCAGCCCATAGCACACCTGCTATCACCTTATGCCAATAGAGAGTACTATTTGCAGAATAATTTTTGTATTTTTTGTAATTCCTATAATTTTGCGATTTGCTCCATTTAACAAATTGAGAAACTGAAGCTCAGAGAAGTCAATTGATTGGCCCAAGTTCATAGAGTAAAATGCAATCCAGAAGTCAGCACATCCTCCATATGGATTCTAGAGCTCCCTCCGTGTCCAAGATGACTTTCTGTGTTGGTTACTTGTTAGTCATTGTCCTTATAAAGCATCTACAGACACTGTGAAAACAAATGGCTTCTAACAAAGTCCTTAGAGAGACCTATGAAAGTCTAACCCTGTAACTCTTATACTTAACCATCTAATACATAAGTGACTTAAACCCCACAGAATGGAAACAGTTTAATGTGTCATCTGTTCTCATGTGCACCGGGACTATGGCTTGAGAGAGGATTCAGCTGTTCCCACAGTAAGCCATCAATTCCTACAAAAAAAAAAAAAAATTGTAAAGGAATAAATGATTATTCACGGTGCCAAAACACATGTATTTTGAACAAGAAAACATTATGTTAAAGAATGTGAGCGAAAAACCTGATACAGATTCATTCAATGAGCTTTTCAATGAAACTTCTAAGACAAAACACAAGAAATGTTTTAGGCCATAATATGGTATCGAAGTCTTACCAAATATCAAAAACAAAACTACTCCCTGATGATGGAGATAGGCATTTCTAGATGATTCTGGGGATGAACATAAAAACTGAACATGTTCAAATATTTTTACTGTTTCATAAAATTAAAAATACTTTTATCGCTTCTATTTGTTGGTAAGAATTGTTCATTTTTATAGGTGTGATGACACTAGCATTATTATGGAAAAATAATTATTTTAGGGATTCAAATGGAAGTAAATATTGAGGTTTGGAATGTGACAGGTTATAGTTCTGTAATGAACTTTCATATAAAAAAATGGAGCAAATTATATACTAAATCTCATTTATGTATATGGTAGTTCATTATACTATTTTCTGTTCTTTCATCTCTATAGATTTTATGTTTTGAGATATGTCTAAAAATTTATAAGAAGAATAAAAGACAAAGTTACCAAAATATTAGGGCCAAAATATTAATAGTGCATTATTTATTTATTTACTTTTAAAGATTTTATTTATTTTATTTACAGATAGAGATCACAAGTAGGCAGAGAGGCAGGCAGAGAGAGAGGGAGGAGGAAGCAGGCTCCCTGCCGAGCAGAGAGCCTGATGCGGGGCTCGATCCCAGGACCCTGGGATCATGACCTGAGCCAAAGGCAGAGGCTTTAACCCACAGAGCCACCTACGTGCCCCAAGAGTGCATTATTTAATAGAATGTGGCTATTTAGTATTACATGAATGGCCCACTTGAGAGGAACACAGAGAAAAGATGCATATATATCTGTTCAGAGAAACACACCACATTTTTCCAATTTCTGCTGCTAGGAGTACACATTGATCAGTAAATTTGAAGCAACCATCACTATTTTTAGAATTAAAAAAAAATAAGAATTCCATTTTGAGTAGAATAGGCCTGTTTGATCTTTTTTGACACACAAAAAGCTGTATGTAATTAATGAATCCAACTTGATTATTTGGTAGATAAGGTAAAGGATACACCCACGAAGCCATGACCATCATCTGTTCCATAAACCTACCCACCATCTTCCAAACTTTCCTTCCACACTCTTATTTATTATTGGGGCTTTTGTGTGTGTGTGTGATAGGAGCCCAACCAAAGACCAAAACCAACATTGGTAAATGTTTAAGTACACAACAGTATTGCTAACACCAGGCACGGTGCTAGGCGGTGGACAGTTTGAATTCAATAGCCAGCATTACTCATTTTCTGACCCACAATAAACACAAAGATGCACCTTCAGGAGAACTGAATCCACATGCAACTAACATTAAAAGCAGAATTTGTGTGGAAAGCACACAAGAGTACATATACATTCTCTTTAAGCTTCAGTTTGAAAGAGTTTTTGAAAGGTTAGAAACCTGCCCCCCTGAGGGTATTCAAAAAGGCAGAAGTAGCTTTTTGTCACTTGCTCTGAATTTTTTTTCCCCCAGGATGAAATACAGGAAGCCAATTCAGAGTAGCTAGTAAATTCAGTCATTTTAAGGGCCCCGTTCTACCCCCTTCTCTCCCTCTCAAAGGCAATTCTTGCTGCTCTCCAGAAGTACAGCAGCCAGAGAGTGGACAAAGAGGACTTGGGTGGAAGGGGAGCCTCCAGCCTACCTGAGGGGCTTTCATTCAAAGAAAAGCTTCCCGTTTTACCTCTCCCATGAATGGCCCGAGTGTGTTTGAGAGCAGGAGGTAAATACGCCAGGAAAACGGATCAGGTCCCACACTCAGATTCTCCTCACTCCTGTCTCTGGAGAACACCTTCTTGCCTCTGGAAGCTATTAGTCCCCATCACCTCCTACTTTGCAGATACCACAATAAATTCTTTATTTTATTTGACAAATACTTCTGCAATTGACCCCATAAGATGAGAGAATTTGGAAATACGTTGGGTTAGAAGAGATGCGAAACCCCACCTCATAGGAGGAAGACAAATGAGGTGTGTGTAAGTTCAAAAGCCCATCTGTGAGATCTCTCACAAATTATCCCTGGGAGTTTAGAGGAGCAAATGCTACACCTCAAACACTGAGTGGCTAAAGACAAAGAAGCAGTGTGATCAGCTGACTGTCTCACAATTTTAGGAAAAGTTGACATTGTATACATACTATTTTCCTATTAACAAAGAAATAATTGTTTCTTTAAAAATGTGTTCACCTTGGGGCATCTGGGTGGCTCAGTGGGTTAAGCCTCTGGCTTCGGCTCGGGTCATGATCTCAGGGTCCTGGGATCGAGCCCCACATTGGGCTCTCTGCTCAGCAGGGAGCCTGCTTCTCCCTCTCTGCCTGCCTCTCTGCCTACTTGTGATTTCTCTCTCCATCAAATAAATAAAATAAAATCTTTAAAAAAAATGTATTCACCTCTAACCTCCTCCCTGGGAAACGGAACACTATTATCACCTCAATCCATAGACTTTCAGATGCTTAAAGACAAATCTAGCTTGAAAGATGACCCAATCCATCACTAGCAACCTCACTGTGAAAACTCTGGGTGGCAAGTTCAGAAAATCCAAATCAGACTGATGGAAGCTGGAAGGGATATTAATCCAAAGGCTCAAATGATGTCTTTCTCAGATCTGTCATCCTTCTCAGTGAATGAAAAGATGGCCACCAGCAGCAAGAGGGAATCTCCTCCCAGATTTCAGTCCCTGAGGTAATAAGCTCTCCTTCCTACTGGTTGCTTTCACAAAAAGACCAAGTAGTGGTTCCCGTTGGATTGTTCGATCATCCACGAACTGACTACTTCGGTCACGGGCAACACAATGAACTCAGGAATGCTAAATGCTGGGGAAGTGGGGAAATGAGAAAGAATTTTTTTTCCCCGTCTCTATGCGTGACTAATCAAACAGTGTTATTTATGCTACAGTGTTGCAGACTATGCGGAATGTTCTTTTAATTTTTACTCGCAGCCTTCTAAATACACCAGGCCATACTCAGAATGGCCATCATGTCTTCTCAACTAGTGACCAGATTTTGTTCTGGACGAGCACCTTGCCTAGTTCCTTCTACCCTCGGGTCAATGTTTCTCCTGGGTGGCTTCTCCGTCCCTTGGGAGATAGACATCTGGCATCTATATTCCAGCTGACTTTCAAGCTAGAGTCCCTCACTCTGCCACAATCTCTCTTTCTCTCTATCCCTGGCTCTCTCTGTCTTGCTCTCTGCCTCTCTCTGCTTAAAACATCTAAACCTTCTTTCTTTAGCACTGACCAATGTTGTGTCTATTCAGACGACCTTTTGAAACGCAGCATTTGGTTGACTGTCAGATCATTGTTTTCCATAGAGTGGAGGACAATAAACTTCAGAGAGAGATTTGGCTGCAGCGGGAACATATGTAATTACATAAGAGAACACAGAAATGACGGGTTGGATGGTCCTAAAAATTGATGGGTAAGACTGGAACTCCACTCTGTCCTCTTGCTGCCTCCTGTGGGTGCTGCGTCTTTATCGGGTCAGGGAGTTCTGCGGTAAATTATGAGTAGACCAGCTTCTAAAGCCATGTGTGAAGGCCTACATGTGAATGGTTACTGGGATGGCAGGGCTACCTCTGTCTCTGTGGAGATAAAGATAGAGTCATCAAGGAAGGCAGGGAAGAGTACAGATTCTACAGTCACTTTGCTTGGGTCCAAATCCGCAGCCGTGCAACTGAATAGTTATGTAACCTAGAATACACCCCTAAGTGAGATATAGGATATCAAATGAACATAACCTTTGCCTCTCTGTGCTCCACTGTCCTTGTATATAGGAAGGAAATATATTAAAACTACCTACCTCATGGGATAACTCTCGGGATGCAATAGAATAACACACATGAAGGGTTTGCCGCAAGGCCTGGTGCATGAGCCCTCCATCAGTGTTCGCCGCTATCATTAGCTTCACTACCATTCCCACTACTAAAAATTACATGGTGATTTGGAAAGAGCTTTTGGAGTCTGACCACGTAAGTTCAAACCCAATTCCATTTCTGACTGTGTTATCTGGGGCAAGTGTCTTAGACTCCACAAGACTTAGTTAGCTTCCCATAAAGTATGAACCATAACATCAACCACCTAACAGGCAGAAGTAAAGATTCCGTTAAATAAATACATCCCTTGGCTCTCAGATGTTGTCTATCATTTTCTTAATACGGCGTGACATCGGAAGATTTCTGATAATTCCTCTTCTCAGTGCCTCCACAGAGGGAAAAAAAAAATGATCCACAAATGGCATTTCTATTCCAGGCATCTGGAATCTTGGAGTTGGAAAAGTACTCCCGCGGTTGAAAGGCGGTATTCGCTATTAAAGGTAAATAACCTGAGGTGCCCAGGGAGGAGGGGGATCCCCTCAATAGCTCAGCATTTCTGGTGGCCCAGCAAATGCTTTCCAAGGTGACAATTTTAGAAAGAATGAGCGAAGGTAAGGACACCGGACAGAGGAGCCACAGAGTGATGCCGACACCACCTGCGGGAGCCTGGAAGTGGGAGAAAGGCCTCAGAAGTAGAGATGAGTGTTCTGGAAAACGTTCCTGACCTTCTCAGTTTGGTCAAGGATTCATGTCAGACAGTCCCATTAGGCTCGGGGCCCAGCACAGGCTACAGAGCCCAGATTTTTCTCTAGGTTCTGGGCCACGGCATCTCCACAACAGAACAAGCCAACTTCAAGTTTCGCAAATGCTTTCTCTAGATTTTTGGAAAAAGTGGAGCTTTCTGAAGAAATGTCGAGGCTACACGGAGTGGGTGGTGTAAACACTCTCTCTGGCCCCAGCCTTCTAGTCTTTCCAAACAGTATTTTGATGATGATACAGTTCTCCTCCTCAGATGTGGAGAAAGTGGAGAACTGAATCATCTCATAAGACCACAAAGCACAGAGGAGGCAAGGACTGTCTCAAAATAATGGGATGAGCCTAACTCAAAGAAATCCTTAACATATTAGCCAAGTTTTCCTCTGTGGAGAGAACTCCCAGAGGAAATTTGGGGCACTGTCTTCCTGAAGCATGTTTTAAGATTCAACCAGACTCAGTGAGAGAGACCACAGGAAACAGTTCTGCCCTTGCCAGGGGAAAGGGCGGAGAAAGGGCTGGACGGGTCTTGCCCGGCTCTCATTTCTGCTATAAGTGATCCCTGTCACCTGGGTCGCTGCATCGGGGGTGGAGACGGAGAGAGCTGGTCGTTCCCATCGACTTTCACTTTTAATAGGAGCAAGTTTAATCAGCTCTTCAGCTCAGCCCTCCTTTCAAGTCTCTGGAAACATCTCAAGGGAGAAAATAACACTAAGAAACACTGAAATCTTTTTTCTTCTCTGCAGGCACTTGTCACAGCGCCAGGTCCTAAGTGCACAGACTTTTGGCAGAGCAGACCACTTTGATAGACTTTTCCCAGGGTTCAAAAAGAAAAGATAAACAAAGAACTTGTGACTTCAGGGGGAGCAAAGGTAGCCAGGAGTTTATGAGGTAGCTCATCCTCTTTACATTTCTGGCAAAGGGGAAGGGAGTGTCAGTGAAGAGAAATCACCTTGTTAGTGGTTTCTGGGACTGCAGGTTTGGTGCCTGAGGGCGTTTTGGGGGCTGGCTGGGACGATCAGAGGCTGTTTTTCACAGGTAAAGCAGAGGGCAGCTTCTGTCAGCAAAGCTTGACCTTGCAAGGCTGTGTTGTTTGGTTGGCGCTTTTTTTTAAGGCAAGGAAAAGTGTTACTCATTTAAACCTGGTTCTCAAAAAGTATATGGACTTCCTTTGACAATATTTCTCAATGAATTAAGCCAAACAGGAAAGTCAAAAATAGTTGATATTTACTTTAGATTTTGAGAACAAACAGGATATGTCTAATTAAGACTTTTTATTATCTGGGCCCCAACGACTTTGGCAGCTGGTTTATTTCTTCTAGTATACGAATTTTTATAACCACGTTAAGATTCGAAATGTTAAGTAACAAATGGCATGGAGATGAGGAGGAGTGGAAATTTTAGCCGTATTTTTATTATATGCTTTCCCTTTCTATAGTTATCAGACCTATTTCCTTAGCAGTCAGCCCTGTATCACCACACTGAATAAGACAGACTTTAAACAAACATAGTGACTATGTGTTGATAGTGTATGTCTCTGGATATTTGCCAAGAATCTGAGATGTGAGAAATAAAAATTCATCTCCAGCTTTTAATGGAATTGGATTAGAGCCCAAAAAATACAGCACAAATCAAGTGGCTTCTTCAATGACGTTGTGCCAATAACATCATAATTAGAGCTGAGCATAGGAAGCCTCACAGGATCTCGCTAATTCCTCAGTCCCTAGAATTACTTTCTTCCCATTCTCTGCCAATTTATGAAGAATCAGAACATTGCCTGGCCCAGTGGGAGTGGGGTATAACCCTATAGTTAGCGGGCACAAGAAAGGTAGGTTTTATTTCCCTGATCCAGTCTTTAGCAGCAAGGGGAGAAAGGTTGAAGATGGATGCAGGTCCCAGGTTGACCCTGCTTGGCTGCGTCTTGAAAAGGTCCAGTGTAGCCCATGCTAGGTCCAGCTGGGCAACATGATATAGTGTGTGCGTGTGTGTATTTCCTCTCGACCCAGAGTAATGAGCTTCTAAAAACGGACATTAGCCAAATACCTATGAGACTGATTCAAAACACCAATGTATTCATTCACAGTGATAAATGGAAATTCCAAAGGGTCAAAGTGGTTCTTGAGTGTGATCAGATCATTCTTGCCTCCAAAAGAAGAGTTGCATGGGAATCTAAATTACACTGAAAAGACAGTTTAGTGAATGCAGTCTTAATGTGATGCTAATGGGGGGTGCCTGCATGGTTCAGTGGGTTAAGCCTCTGCCTTTGTCTCAGGTCATGATCCCAGGGTTCTGGGATCGAGCTCCACATCAGGCTCTCTGCTCAGCAGAGAGCCCGCTTCCCCCTCTCTCTCTGCCTGCCTTTCTACCTACTTGTGATCTCTCTCTCATTCTGTCAAATAAATAAATAAATAAATTTTTTTAAAGTGACGCTAATGGGTACTGTCAAGTTGCGATGACCTGTACCTCCCAACTTCATTTCCAGGAATACTTCTCAAAAACAGCAGGAAGAACAGTCTTTTGGTCAGTGTTGGCACTCTGATAAATGAGACTCCCAATCTTTTTTTTTTTTTTAATTTAGATAAATCACCATCATCCCTAAATGATAGAGCAATATCCAAATTACAGCAGCATCGCTGGCCAATAACAATAACAAACCATCCTGATGACTTTGCCAGGACTCAGGAAGACAGTCCAGGGCTTGAGTGAGGTTGGGAGACCTCCTGCATCTCCTCTACAAAGCAATTTGGAAACACACTGACTTCACTGGCAGGGCACAATTAGGCTCCAGTCAGAGGACTCACTTCTGCAGATGTGCAGACAACAGGTTCATCCGTGATGTTTTCTCTTCTTATTTTTGCCTTGAGAAGTGACACATTTTCTGCCAAATTTGGGAGTGCATTCTGCTGTGCCTGATTGCTTCATACTGTGCTTCTGTGATCCCAGCCAAGTAGCGGAGGCAAGATACTCTGTAGCCACAAAGGTTTTCAGTGTGCACAGAACATCTTCCCTTTACTAAAAGGAAAGGGATGGTAGGGAACCTTCCATGTTCGGCAGACTAAAAGAGGTGTTCTAGCACAGTGTCTATTCAAGGAATGGTATAAAAGCAGTTACACCATTAGCCAGCATATTAAGGATTATAAGTAAGATTCTCATTTAAGGAATAATTCATTAAAGTTACATGCATAATGATGGAGATTCTCCTTATTCCTTCATCCTCCTTTTTAGTATCTAAAAGAGATTAGAAAATGTGAACAAAGAATTATTTTTCTTTTTCTCCATGACTGCATAAATTTGCTTATGGGTACTTTTCTCTACTCAGGCATAATGCTAGCAACCACTAGTATTTATTGAGCACTTATTATTTTGCTCAAGATATGAAACCAAGAACTAAAATAAATCTTCACAACTATTTCATGAGTTAAGTATTATTATTAACCTACCTGGCATTAAGGAGAAAAAATTGGACAAGTTGCTTCTCTTCTGTAGGTCTCAGGTTCACAGAGCTTGGAAGTGGCCAGGCATTGCTTAAGCCCAGGGACTCTGACCATAAAGCCTGCCTCCTTAACGACTAAGCAATGTACCTTCTTAAAATTTCAAACTATAAATACTTGTGTAATTTGGCCTAACCCATTATACCCATTAGTATTGACTCTATAAACTTGATTACTATGCAGAAGCTGTTTCTTATTCCTTTTCCCTTCTTGAGAAATAAGGCAAATGTAAAATTAGAACAACCTCCTCTTCTGTTTCTCAGTGAATGACTTTATTATCATCTCAGCCAATACTGAAATCCACATTTCGAAAAAAAAGTCTCCACCACCCACATTACCTTCATTGTTAATATTTATAACATGTGGGGAAAGGGTTTAGAACTCGACTTCATTGTTCCAACAAAAATTCAAAATCTTCCAAATTGGCTAAGGGGTCCTGCATCTAAAAGGTCTACTCCTCAAGCATGGGCCTCTTGCCAATGTGTCTGACAAAGTGAGTCTCAAAATTCGAGAGTTATCAGAACATCTTGGGCAGGTTAAAGAGAGTTCCAAGTGTCAAATGGATTCCTAGAACAGTATCTCCAAAAAATATAATTCTTTCGCATTTGTATATAAGAATTTAACCAGATGTTCATTATGAGGAAAAACAGCCAAGTTAACTAAGTGAGGACCTATTTATACTCTACTATGAAAATTACCAAGTTTAACATAACTCAGAGGAACTCAATTTACTTTCAAGAAATATTTAGCAATGATTCTCCAACATTAGTGTTTGACTTTCTGAACATGGACCCCAAAACTTTATTTTTTCGTTTAAAAAAATGTGTGGAAGTCACTTCTTTCTTTTTGGCTTTTCTAAGATGTTTCGTGACACTGAAAATGCATCAGTGGCACAGGGGATTAATCACTGTCCAATCATCACATTACTATAGGAAGTACCCTAATCAGTCAGGAGAATCATTTTCTGATCTGGTTTCTCTTAGTATCTCAAGGGAGAACATCAAAAGAGGGTTCTATTTCAAGCATAAATGTCCCCCTTTACTTCCCCATTAATCTCTTGATGCCTAGATGCCCAGGAAACATGGACTGTCTCCTTTCCTTCAATTTCCCAAAACCACAAGCATGAGAATCAAGCTGTCCTACAACATAAACTAGAAGACAATTCCGCCTTGATACCTTCTTACTCAGGGTTTCTTCATTCCCTCCTGTTCCCCCATTTTCCTATCTCATTAAATTTGTATTTATCCGCATATTTTCAATTAATGATCCTACATTTCAAATATCTTCCATCTGTTCCAACCTCAGTCCTGAAGAGAGACACGGTCCCTTTGGAAGAGACAAAAAGAGAGTACATAAAACCATCTGCCAGAAATAATTCCAAGATATTGGTGTTTAAGTGTGATATCAAACATTTACCTAATTACTACATTAGGGATTCCAATCAATTCTCCTCTGGGTTTCCACTCATCGTGTCTTACGTATTTCCTATTTGTGAGGCTGGGATGTTGTTATGGTTATCAGTAGAGTCTGAAGAGGAAAATCTTTCTTCCCTTACTCAAATTATTGAAAATAAAAAGCGACACTAATACTTTAGCTCACCCAAATAAAGCATTCATTCCTGCTGAGGAAAACCTGACTGAGAAGTATCCTCATCCTATTATAGCAATCAGTCTTGTCAGTCTCTCTGAAGGCTAAATGTTCCAACTTCAGCAACACTGATACAGAGTTCTTCATTTAGATAAACAAAATTAGATAATAAAAAATCTAAACAGAATGACTCAACTCTTTATTTTAATTGAACAAACAATTATTAAGTATGAAGATATGAGCACTTACATCACCAATTGCAATCATGACCTGTTTCCTGAAATCCCCAGGGGACCTTACGAACCCAGAGTATCAGCCACGGTGGCACCAGTGGCCACATTACTGATGGAGATGGCACCTTGATATGGATTCCAGGGCCTTCCCCTCTGGGCGTCGACAGGCCCGTGGTCATCTTTCATCATCACGGCCATCAACAGCAATGCTGCTTTTAGGGACACAGGGGCCAGGCTACCACTCAGTGTCATCACAGTAAAGTGATGTCACCTGAGAGCAGACGTGTCATCAGAGTAAGAATAAAAAACATAACCCCAGGACCACGCAGTGGCCAAATGGTCCGGTTCACAGATCATATGCTCCAGATATCCCTTAGAGAAATTACCTGGGAAGAATTCCAGGGGCATGGAGTTGCCACATGGTAGGTGAAAGTATGACCAGAAATACTGTGTGGGAATTTGAATTTTGATCAATTTTTTTTTTCCTTCAGTTGTCTGTGGACTGGAGAACACACTTATCCTTCATTCAGTTGTCTGTGGCTGCCTGACAATCTGCCCCAATACTTGACAGCAATAACACCGACCGTCTTATTAATTCTTGTGATCCTGGGGGTTGACCGGGCTCACCTGCGTGGGACCTCGGCTCCATGCAGTGTTGACTGGGCTGCAGTTACCTGGGGCTCGGCAGAGCTGGAACGCCCAGGATGCTTCACTCTCACAACTGACCACCGATTCTGGTTCTTGGCCAGCAGCTTGGCTAAGACCATTGAACAAAACGCTGTACATACAGCCTCTCCTTGTAATTCAGGCTTCTTGTCAAGGGAGCAGTTGGGTTTGAAGAGGGAGAAACTCAGAGTTAATGGTGGAAGAGAGAAGTGTAAGCAACCAGTCTTTTTGAACGTGTCGACTAAGACCTGAGACCACATTGCTTCTGACATATCCAGTCACAGGTTCAGCCTGGTTCCAGGTGGTAGAGAAATAGGCCTCCCCTTCTGAATTTGTGGCCATCTTGCCTCAGCACAAGCTCTGCTCTTTGATTTCAAGAGAGGGTAAAGCAGCCAACAGGGAAATGGGTTGTCACCGCAAATGCCTGGGATGGTGGTGGACGGAGGGAACCAGTCAGAGCCATCCTAGCTATGGTGTCTCCCAGGCTTACGTACCTGAAACTTCGCTTTTCCAGTTGGGTCTAAACCCCTGCATTTATACGATCTTCATTTCTTTACCTTTCCTGCTGAATGGGAAACACCTCTGTCTGGTCAGGAAACCGCAAATCCTTTTTATCTGTTTCATGTTGTACTTGAGGTTTTATGCTCCTGAGGGGCAAGGCGAGAAGAACTAGGGCATGTGCAAGCCTCAGAAGAATCATTAACTTCACATCAGATGGGGTTTTCTTGCTTTTTGTGTTTTAATTCCCAGCTATGGCTCCAGATCCAACAAATTAGTGTCTCCAATGGTATACACACACACACACTCACACACACACACACACACACACACAAAAGCTTACCAAGTGATTCAGATAGTCCGCATTTGGGGGAGAACCACTCCTAAAATCATCACTGTTTAAAAGTTAATTTAGCGTTTTTAAATTCTTTGGGAGTGGGGAAGGCTCTTCCATGGAGAATGAATACACATGCAATGTTCCTTATAACAGATCCATTCACAGGTTCAGCCTATGCCCTTGTGATTAAAACACCCATTCCAAGTGCTTTCTTTTTGTCACAACCTACTTTATGTACCATTGGACTAATAGTGGTAGAAAATCAAGGCACTGATAAAGCCACTGTATGCAACTGAGATGGGGCTGCAAATGCTGGTGTGTGTCGTAGTGACCCTGTGGGCTCAGGACAGCCCCAGGCTGGTCAGAGCTGTGACCCAGAACATACCTGCCAGACATCAGGGTCTGTGTCCAAGCACACAGACTCTGGTAATGGCATCCTATTGTGCACTCTGTGGAGTCCCCACTCACATAGCTGCTGAGCAGGAGCTCTGGGCTGGTGAAGCAGCCATGAAGTGGGCATCTGGCCAGCACTGAGTATGACAGAAGAATGGAAGCAGAGGCCCAGAAGGGAAGGACAAACCCCCTTTCCAGTGGCCGCCATGTATGATTGACTGGCTGGCATCGAGAATGTTGAGTTGTCTCCAGAATCGTGTCTCCTAAGAGCGAATGTGACCCTAATATTTCTGTGCCTCAGTTGCCTAGGAGCAAACTAATATCCGAGTCCTTGATTCCTCCTAGGAATACTGTGAGGCAATTAGTGAAACAATGCCTATAATGTTCCGGAAGGAAGGTTGCTCCAGGAGCTATGCAAAGATACTGTGTATCACGGAGGCCAACTGAGTTTCAAAACCTTGCTCCAACTCACTGGAAAGATGTGAAAGAACACACCTAGCACAGCCTCTCTAACTATACACACCAAGTCTAAAAGCATGTTCAGTCTAGATGCAGACAAACTATTTAAAACAAAACAAACAAAACAAGCTCAATCATTTCTGATCATTGGACCCTGCACTTACTGGGCAGACTCCATTTTCTTGGACAGAAAGGCAGTATCCAGCAAGGTTTCTTCCCCAGGCTGACAGCCGTTTCTATAAAGCCATGTGTTTTTTTCAGAGCAGCCTACGGTGACATAGCAACCCAGACATATGGTGTCATTATTCAGCCGACACAAATTTGACACTTAAGTGAATTTATTATATTTTGCTTTGCTCCTGGTGCCTGAAAGGCTTTGCCACTGTCTCTTCATAGAGCTTGTCACAGATGTTGATGTATTTTCCTCCTCCATGGCCAGGTTTTACTGTGGAAACTGATACAACTTCACGATAGAATTTCTAGATGAATTATTCACGCATTGCATGCTTTCTGCACACAGGGCCTTGGAAGAAATCCATACTATTCAATAAATGGTCTTTCTAGTCCTCTTTAACAGAGCATTCTCTTCTGGTTTAAACTGTTTCTATTATCGCCTTTGTAATCACAATGTTTTGGATAAAGTGTTTCATAGTTGATAGTTTGGTTAAAACATTCACAATATTTCACATTAATGTGCAACAGAATTGCCCAGACCCTGAGATGAAACTGATCCATTCTAGCAACAATAAAACATAGGGGCCAGATTCTCATCCATGCAACTTTTACTCATTTTAAACACACACACACACACACACACACACACACACACACACACACACACACACCTCTATTTCCAATGATTTATAGAGCTATTCTTGAAATATCCCAATATTTGTTATTTTAGACAGAATAGGCCTCTTCTAATGCTAATACCATCTGTAGAGATGAGCTTTTAATTGAAAAGAATTTTCAACTTGATGGAAAAGAGTCAGATGAACTCATCACTGGCCTCTGAGAAAAGATTAATGAAACAAAAACATATCAAGCTTCTTTAATACCTGGAGAAGCCATAAGAATACCTCGAGTGACGTTATGGGGCATAGTATATGGGAGTGAATAACCTTAACATGACACGGTAAGCCTGTGGAAGAATTAAGAGCTATAATTACAGTTTTTAAAGTATAGTGACCTGTTGACCTTTAAGATTTAAGACTTTGCCTCGGGGTCATTTCTTGACCTAGTTTTTATTTTGTTTTATTTTGTTTCATTCATTTTTTTAAAATTCCCAACTAAAAATAATTTTTCAATAATAATTTTTCCGATTTTATTCTGTAAAACTCCAAGCAGTTGCAAAGTTAAATTCTTCCTTATCTTTGTCTTATTTTTAATTTAGTTAAATGCTTGGAATATACAGATTTTAAGGAATCTCTCCTTTTAGAATTTGTTTTCCATTCAAGGAGCAATGACATCCTGAATTTTTCCTAGAACAGATGGCAAAAGAATTGCAGAAAAGCACAAAGGAAGATGAAATTCTAGCTAATGATTATTATTATTTGAGCAAATTTAGGCTAAGTGCAGTAGATTGCATTTACTAAGCTTTGAGGTCCATCCATGCATAACTCCCCCCATTTGTTGTCTATGGCACCACGCTTTTCCCAGTCTCTCAAAACCTCAACACTGGAGTCATCTTTGGCTACAACAATGCACATCCCTATGTCCACCCCCTCCCCCAAGTTCTAAGAGCTCTTTCTTTCTTTGAAATATGTCCTTGTTCAGATCTTAGTTTTTCTCTACCCTGCTCCAAGCCCCCACAGTCTTTATCCAGATATCCATGAAATCTCTCCCATCTCATCTTCTAGCCTCCAGAAATTTCCCTAACTCGAGTCCGTCCTGTCTATCATTACCAGGATGAACTGCCTCATACATTATTTTATTATATCATTCCCTGATTAAGACCCCATAATAGTTTCTATTGCTGACTGAATATCTTTTTACTTAATATATGTACTAATGTGCTGGCTTTTTTTAAGCACTCAAAAATATCAACTCTTTTAGTCCTCATAACAACCCTATGAGGTAAGAACTGTGACTTAACCCTTTTTTTTAATAGATAAGGACACTGAGGCAGACAGAGGATCGGTAATTTGCCCAAGGTCACACAACCAGGGAGCAACAGTCTTGATTCAAACCCACTGTATGCATTTAACCAATGTATATTGATAGTTTGGTTAAAACATTCACAATATTTCACCCTAGAATAACTAGCACACATGCAATGTTTTGTATTTTTTACACAGCTTTGCTCATTGCTCATTTGACCCAACCCTTCAGTCAGATCCTGTTTATTCTCAAATCCATCTAAGTAGATCTCTTTCTAGTAAAAGGACCTGCATTTCAGTGGACCACTCTCCTTCTGTGTACATTTATCCACGTCTTACACCTTTGCTGCTGAGAATTTTCTTGCCTGGGCTCCCTTGCCATTTTTCTCTCCTGGTCATGCATATATTCAATAATAGAAATTATAAATATTTATCATTGTGATATATAAACTTCTTGCAAGATGTAGCTCAGTTCTCAGAGGAGCCTTTCTGACCCCACAGGAACCTCTTTTCTTTTTTGCCCTCTCTCAGCACATGTGTGTACCTACCCAACTTGGCTATAGTGTCTTTCAAGAACCTCATCAAACTCCCATTCTTCTCTGAAACCTCCCCTCAGTTCTCACAGGCAGGCTGTGTAGCTGGGTGCACAGTGTTTTCATGACAGCTCAGATGGTTGGCTCATCCCTCGATTATCACCCTTCCAGGCTACCTGCCCCACATATATACCTTCAGATTGTGAACTCCTCCCAGGCACGTGTTACAAGACCTCTGCCTATATCACAACACAGTAGGGAGTTGTTGCAAATTTTTTAATACATGAAGATTCAGTACCATTTTGTACACACACACACACACACACACACACAAAAGCATGTATCAGTTTTATTTTGCAACAGTACTGTAAATCCAATGAAGACAGATCCTGCTTCTACCTTCCTTGCATTTCTCATCAAATTAAGCCAGGGAATTACCATCAATCCCTACTAAATGTTTACTGTATGAATGGGTAAGTTATTAAAATTACCCCAGGAAATGAAGACCTTTGGCTTGAATTGCCAAGTGTTAAAAATGGCACCACTCAAAAATATACAGTCAACCACACATTAAAAAGTACTAAGAATAACTCAATATTTCTTGTACGGAACAGTTGCATTTTCTTCTGAGAATCCATATGTTAAAATCTCTTTCTGTATTTCCCACAAGAGCACTTAAATGCAGAACTCACAGTGTACCTGGCTTCAAACCAAGTACATTAGTTATTTTGGAATTGCAGAATTAATAGTCATTCTCCCCCTTGCAGATCTACCTCAAATAAAATTGTATTTCATTGGGATTAAGAGCTAGAACTCATAAACTTAGCTACAGCAAGCTGCACCAACACAACTCTTTAGCATTCATCCTATTGTTATGCTTTAAGAAAATACTACCAAATATAATCATTAGCTCTTATAAATGAAGAAGAAAAATCCCTCGTCTCAATGCATAGAATGTTGACATAGAAGCCCATTTTTTACTTATCCTAAGAACCAAAATCATATGGCTATATTGTGCTTTATAGGCCTGAGGTCAAACCACACATACAAATTCAGGAAACCTTTCTGACAATTCAAAGGTAACACCCAAATACTTGAGAATACAGCCATGATAATGTAGTTATCAAGTATCTCATAACTGTTAAAAAGAGAATCAAACAATAGACCCATTTGAGGTTACTTTTATACATCAGCAAACATGCTGCATAGGAATTATCTAAACATTTTTGTTTAAAATGTAATTATTAATAAATATTATTGAGAGATAGATTTCTATTACCTCAGAAATGAAAAAGGAGAGGAGAGAACCGACATTTCAAGGTCTCAGGGAAGCTCAACCTTAATCAATATATCATGGCAACGAATGGAAAACCACAGACACTGAGGATGCTGGACAGGAGGGAGAAAGAGAAGAAATACATCTTCGAGCAGTCTTATCACTTGTAAGGTATAAAAACAAAAGTCAAACAGCAGCAGTTCCTTTCCATAACAGCTCTATATGAGATTCAAATAAATAATGTCACATTTATACATCACAGAACTGTTGACTTCTCATTTTCCGTCAGTCACTCCCATGCACACAGAATGCGAGAGCCTCCTGCAAGCCATCTAGAATGGAAGAAGCCAATGGAGATGAGAATATACAATATTTCAGCAGTATGGTCATACTGAAGACTTGGGTTTAATTCTTATGGTTCCCTCTTTAAGAGCTGTCTCACATTGTATTTAAATCAGAGTTAATGGATTTTAGTGACTCCATATTAGTGCAGAGTGGGTTTGGCCATTTGAAAATAAATTTTTCCACTGGGAAGTGAGTATATTTCCAGATACAAATAAATTGTCAATTATGAAAGGACTGTGAGAACCAGTCATTCACACTTAAGTTTACTGAGCACCTACCACGTAGCGAGTAGCAGACTTGGGGAAAGCACTGGGAGTGCAGTATTAAAATGGTGAGATAAATGCCTCAAATTCAGTATGTACAGAACACAGAGAAAATGCATCCACCTCAAAGTGAGCAGCCTGGAAAGGCTTCCTGGAAAAGCTGACATTTGGTTCAAACCATGCAGGACAAGGGGACAACTTCATGTCCTGCCTGTGATCACTTTCGAGGTCAAATACATGGATGCAGAGGAAGTGGTTTTAGAACATATGCCTTATCAGGAATTAAGACTCAGATTCATTTTTAAGTATTTATTTCAATACAAAAACAATTTCACCATTTCCACTCTGTTTGCCCTGTACTAAGGCACTGCAAAGAGTACAAACAAAGAATAAGTGATGATGATGTTCAGGGAGTCTATAATTTAATTAGACAATGAAAATCACACATGTGACTGCTAAATAACAAAATAGAGCAGTATTTGTTTATATGCTAGGATCTCTAGCTTTTCCAAAGCCAAGTATGAATCACTTTGTATTCTTAACCAATCTTCTTTCCCATAATTTTTCCTGTTAATGATGTGTTTGCATAAGAGATAATGCCCACATATAATTCTTATAAAGCTTTTCCTTTGTTTGTATATAGACACATGTAACAACAAGAACAAAGTAATTATCCTAATAGATGGACATAGCGAGAAACCAAACTCGAGTTCCCATTTCTCCATGTTTGTGGTAAATCCCATGTCATCTTGCTTCATAAAGAAACAGCCCTCAATTGAGGCCATGTTCTTTCTCAGGACTGAAGAGTCATCTTCAGAGCATTTGTTCAAAGCTAGATGTGAGGATGAGTCAAGAGAATCAACCACAGCTTGAAGATTTGCCACATCAGAGATCTTGGACAGATGATTCGATCATGTGGCTGTTCCTTCACTGAATCACAGTTGCAATTTGACTCCTATGAACCTCAACTTTGCTATCTATCAAACGGGTAAAAGGGCACCTATTGAATCATTCCAGGTGGTTACAGATTACAGGGAAGGGACAACACACATCCATTCTGAAAACAGGTTAAGTCCCTGATTTGAAAAGTAGTTGTAGTAGAAATAAGGTGTCCACACAGAGTGGACATGTATGCACAGAACAGACACAGCTGCCTGAAAACTGTCTATACAGCAGCTTTGAGAATCTCAGCCATCCCTTCCCCACCAGCCTTTCAGACTTGGACTCCGATCAGCCCTTCGGAGGAAACTACACTAGAAGTCTAGGGACTGGCATGGAAGGAAATGTTGATATGCCCCGACACTTACTGACCATTCAATATATAGTCATCATTGTATTCTTTATTACCAAATAATAAGTTCTTGGTTTTTATTTCTGAAATATAAAATGATTATAATGCAAAACGTCCACTTTTCCAAAAGCCACATGAGCTGGAAGTGTACGTGTAAGGGTTCAAGTCACAAAACATTTTCTTCTTTAGTTTCTTCGTCTCACCCTCAGTTCAATTTTCCAGCTACCAGTCTAGAGGCCCTGCTGGATATCTTCAGCGGATGCACATCCAACCTCTCCTTGCTCCACACAGCACCCTCCCTGCTCCTGCTTCTCCCACGACTGACACAGGTGACAGCCTCAGACTGTGCTTCCAAAACCACCCCAACATCTCAAGCTCTCCACGCCACAACACATGTACTGCATCAATCAAATCTGCCTCCTGCCCAAGTGGTGAGAGTCTCAAGAGCTCATGTTGTCCCTCCTACACCGAGGGTCTCCCTACTGAAACAGAGAGAATACTTCCTCTGAGGGCCCTTGCCTCTGAGTTGACATATGATCAACCCCATCCCAGAGCTGTGCACTGCACATGACCTTCTCAGCGCAGAGGCCTCGTTCCCTCACACGCTTTGCTACTGCATCACAAAATGGTGCCACATTACACTCGCTAGTATCTCAGACACTTGAGTGAGAAATCTCTCTTACTGGTTTCACTTTGAATCTTACACGTGAGATCTGGCACACTCTGCAAGAAAAATAAGGACCCATGGAAGACAAAGATGAGTAACATACACACAAAACTACCCCCTTGTTCATAAAGGTCTTTGTTCCTCAACCCTTCCTCTCCTTTAGGATGACTCTTCCATAGGATGACTCACTTCTTCTCAGGAGGCCTCCCAGACTTTTTTCAAACAGTCCCCAGGGAGGCACAGGACAAGCCTATTAGATATGCTGGAATCTCAGAGGTATAAGTTAGGGTTTTCGCTGAGGCTCTTGTAGCCATAAACTAAAGATTTATAACTTATAGTTTCTTGATAAATTAGTTGCATATGAAACACAGTGTTTAGAAGTAGAAGAGTATCCATTTTCCTAAAATTCTATTTATTCCTTCTCCTTGCATCTAGAAATTACACATATATCAACTTACACATTTAAATTTAGCCACCTTCTGTTCCCTTTGCCCACACCTAAATTAAAGTATATATTGACATAAGACCTTTATCTCAGAAATTTCAATATTCTACAGATATGCTCAAGTTAAATATTTCTAGCCTACAGAGCTTGTGCTTACATGTTCCCATGAATGAAGCTTTCTGTTGATCAGCTGTTAAAAAATCCTGGTTGTATTTGTGGAAATAATATAGTCCATGAAGAAAAGTTAGTGAATGCATGTTGATGTATGTTAATTATTAACTTCAAGGATAATTCTTGACAATACACTAAATTATTCTTCAGATTACTATGTAACTTTCACAGTTTGGAAGGCTGCTGGCAAGACACAAAGAATGAAGTCAGAATCTTGCAACAGTGAGAGAGTGTATTCCAATTTCTTTTAAGCCTAATAAAAAAAATGTATTTCTCAGTTAAATTTAAAGTAACAGTAATATTACAATATAATTTCCCTGCAGGCACAAATTTCAAAAAAAGAAGCACTCCTAAAAGTATTTAAGAATAGTCTTTAACAATTTTAACTGGTTTCTAGGAGTGGCTTCATTAATCATTACTTCACTCAGGCAATTTATTTTTCATGCTCTTCCAGCAAATTCTCCAGTTGTCTTTAATCTTTTCCTGCATCTTCCATGATGGCTCCAACTAGTCCTTATCTCTGAGGCTGTTTTGTTACTCCTCCTGTCAGACACAAAGCAGCACACCAACTGAGTGATCTCAACAGCTGAAAGAACTACCTGGCAGGAGCACATGTGAGACCAAAGCAGAAACAACCCTCAAGAACAATGAAGAAATTCTCTTTTGAGGAGATTTCACACACCTTTCTAGGAGCTCAAATATACTCGGAACAGATAAACATCTATGTATATGGCATGTGTGTGAGAGAAAGATTTCAAATGAACGACGCCTAGAGGCATAATGCACAATCTGCTAGGCTTCAACAATATTTTCCAATTTGACTCACTCCCAGTGAGTTTTCCCATGAATTTTAATTGAATCTTCTTAACTCACATTTTGTACTTTCTTCTTTTCACATATAGCTAATAGCACAAGAATCAGACAGTTAAATTTTTAACTCGACCTTCAGTCATTTTGAAAGTAATTACATCTTTCAGGTCTATTTTACTGTCAAAAACTAAGTAAAAACAAACATTGTTTATAAATTTGTTTTTTTTAATGTACCAGTGTATATTAAAGAAAAACAGAATGTCAGTGATGCTTTTGGTATCTCATAATTTAATGTTTTATTGTGAGACACTGATACTGAAAAACAAGGAAAAATGATTATCCAAGAGGGGAAGAAGCTATGACAAGGGCTTACATAATGGTTAAATGGAATTGTCAAGAGAGATAAAGGGGCTTAAGTTTACTACAGTCACATACAAATGACCTAAAGTCAACAACAATTCTTTGTTACAACTCTAGGTGTTCATGTTTCGGAGATGAAATAACACATCCTTCCTTGATATCTGGCCCCTGGAATATCAAAAGTGCACAGCATTTCTTGGGCCCTGTTTCAGTCACTTCTCTTCTTAATACACAAAGATTTTTGCATATTTGACCAAGAGCTCTGTAAAGGCCTTATAAACAGGTAGGTGGTTTTATAATATTATTTCAAATATTATAAATTCCAAAGAAGCACCTGTAATATCTCTTACTTTTAACCCAGAAGGGGAAATTTTCAAGCACAAGTTCTCCAGATTGCCTTCCAAAACATGGGGTACCTGGTAATAAGTCTTGGATTCTTCAATTTCCTCCAACCAAAATAGAAACAAAAGATATCCTTTGTCTTCTTGTTCTGCATTATTTCCTATAACAGGGTCTGGTCTTCCATTCAACCACACAGTGTCAGGGCACCGGAGGAACCCTGAATTATCCACGAATGAGCCCAGTTTGACTGCTCTTCTCCCTGGTTCTGAACTCAACACTCTACACCACTTAGTCATCCAGATCTCAAGAGTGCTGATGCACAGACCCTCAACTATATGCTCAAATTTCTGCTTGAAATGGCTACTCTGGAACAGCTAGAAAAGTTGGGGAGGCAGAGACACTTTACCAAAGTTGCTCCCTTGTCCAACAGATGGTGCAGTTGATTAGGACACTCTCAATATCCGCTAATTTTTTAAAAGACATTTATTTAATTTATTATTTGTTTTGTTAACTATTTCCTTTGCTGTGCAGCAGCTTTTGATCTTGATGAAGGCCCAAAAGTTCATTTTCACTCTTGTTTCCTTTGCCTTAAGGGACATGTCTTGAAAGAAGTCGCTGTGGCCGACATCAAAGAGGTTATTGCCTATGTTCTCCTCTGGATTTTGATAGATTCCTGCCTCATGTTGAGGTATTTTATCCATTGTTTATCTTTGTTTATTGTGTAAGAGAATGGTCAAGTTTCATTCCTCTATACATACATAGCTGTCCGATTTTCCCAGCACAAGGACTATGATTATCCGCACATTGCAGATGAGTAAACTAAAGCGTAGACTTGTCCAAGGCCACACCGTTAGCAAAGGGTGGCCCCCCATTTCTAATCTAAACTATCTAGATCTAGAGTCCATGCTCAAAACCACTATACTTCTTGCTACAAAAGTGGCTCTGAGAGGTCTTGACCCCCACCTGTCTTCTGATGTTTTACTCTAGCCCCATGGCAGGCTATTCACATGGCTCAGGCATTTCCCCTTGCTGGAGGTGGCTGTGAGCCACGTGATGTTAATGACCCTCCTCAAACCATAGTTTGATTATTGCAGGACCCTATTTCTGGATTTTAGTGTAAACGGTCTCAGAGCATCATCTGGGCAAGCAATAGCCAACGCACACAGCAGCCAGTCCTTGATTACTGGCTCTCATGTCTCTCCCCAAGTTGCCCACTGCCCATCTCACCAAATGCTATGACATCAGTTGTAGAAACTTTTTCTCACTGGCTCATTTTCTCCCAAACCCAAAGAAGTTAGAGCCTAATTAGTTCCACTGTTTTATCTTACTTAGGGAGACACATTATAGTAAATGCATGGGAATTTAAAATTGTACTTGATAGATATTATTGACAGGTCTTAAATTATCTCTGATTTACCATCTGTTTTAGGCCAAAACACAGTACCTAAACCTAACATATTCTGTCTTTTACTTCTTCTTTCCCAAGGTGTGAAAGTTGCAACTTGTTCTTTAGAAAATTACCTAAACATAGGTTGACACTTGGTCTCCATTTTCTTCTTTCCTCAAGGCAAAATAATTACAAACAGAACTTGAAGCAATCTTGCATGCATTGGGAACTGGGTCTTTCTTTTTGGTATCAACTTATTCAGAGGTTATTCCCTTTGAGAAAAGCTAGTGGTTCTCTTGATACCAGCAACTCCTAACCTTTTCCTTTATCCAGACTATGACATTGTCATTGAATACAGTTTTGGACCACCATGTCTGCAGGTCGTTTTAAGCTGTTTTTTAACATATCCTGTGACTGATGAGGAGTCAAACTTCATATATCAAGCAGTATTAAAAATACAGCTATTTCCAGTTGACATGTATCAAGAGATTTTTCTATGTTCATGCCCTTTGACCAAGTAATTCCACTTTGGGGACTCTATCTTAGGAAAATATTCTGAAGTAAGAGGGAAAAAAAACTTTATGCACAAAGACAGTAACCCAACTACCTAAACATTCTCCAAATGCAGGAATGGCTAACAAACTATCCACTTAAAGGAATACTTTATTGCCTTTGAAATATAGTTTTGAAAATTTTATGACATGCAATATTTTTCTCAGGTTAAATGGAAAAGTAAGACAGAAATCATGCATATGAGTTAATCACCCTTATATAAAAATCAGGAACCCTGCAGAGCAAAAATAAATAAATAAATAAGGAAACAAAACACTAACTCCCAGAGAAAGTGATTTGGAGCCCAGTCTTAGAGACTGGCAGGACTGAATCAAAAAGGCAAGAAATAAATGCATTCGCCCAGGCCATGGGGCTGTGGAAGAGACTTTGGTTCTGCACACTCTCTTATATAAAGTGGGACTCAGTAAGTAGTTGTTTAAATCAATAAAGAATGACAGCACACATGTGCATTGTTACCTAATACAATGCACTATATGAAACTGCCGATACCTAAGAATTGTGGCAAAGAAAAACAGCAATTTCTTAGGATTCAACCAAATACAGTCAATGAGCCTCTACCATCACCCATTGCTCAAGATCAGGATGAAATAATCTGTACCTTCTAACTGTCCCTCTCTCTCTCTCTCTTTCTCTCTCATCCTCACTCTCACTTTCCCTCCCTTCGAGCCCTTAGTGGTCAAGTACTCAGCCTAAAGAAAATCCAACTGGATGTTTGACACAATATTGCCAAAAAATAAAAATACCCACAGCCAACTTTTTCCCATGTTGCTGTCATCACATAACCATATTTCAGGGCTCCAACCAGAGAAGCTGGTGATTCTTAGGCTTTGTTTGTATATCATTATGTGAGATCTAGCAATAATAGTCACTAGATAATAAGTTGCTTCCAACACCTGGCCACCTAAAGAGAAAACTACGAGAGGATTTAAAGGCTATAGTTTTATTACAAATAACCTTCCTTTTCAATATCCTGAGATCATTTATTGTAGTCTTCCAATGTATTTGCTTTCATATACATAATGCAGGAAATATTGAATGGAAGCTCACTATTTTGCAAATAAAACATTTTTATTTCTATCCCTTTTTCTCATCACTATCCCCTTTCCTACTCCCAGGCAATTAACAAACACAAAACCATGGGTCACCAAATTAATGGGTCACCTGGACCACGATGGGGTTGCGGGATGCGGGGGGGAGGTGTGGATTGACATCAGGAAGCTTGGAACAGATTCAAAACAGTTGAACAGTATTTTCAATATTATAAGCAGTTCTTTGGCAACAATCGGACAAACACTTTTTGGCAAATAATCTACTTTTTCTTTTTTCTTTTTCCTTTTTTAGACCCTTTTTAGTCCCTTTACTACAAAGAATAAATATATAACTGTGTTTAATCACCTTCGTAAAATTCTCACTTCCACCTTGGCCTTCTGCACAGTTAGAGTTGTTTAAAATTAGTATCCAGAAAGGGGATCCTTGCCTCACTCACTTTTTAAAATCGGAGGCAAGCTAGGAAAACACTTCATGAGAACTATGGGAGTAAAACAATGCAAGTTTCCTCTGTTTTATGATAAGTTTCTATAACCAAAAAAGAATAATAAATAGAGAAAAATGATTAAAGGAACCAGTTGATTTTAGCCCAGGGTGAGGGCTCAGCACTAAGGTCACAGTACATTCTGTCCTTCTTCCTCCTGAGTTGACAAAGATTAACTGGTAAGTTGTTCTGATCTGATAGCATTTCATTGAGGAAGCTCAGGAAAAAAAGAAATCTTTAAAAATAATTGACTTTCAGGGGCACCTGGGTGGCTCAATTAGTTAAATGTCCAATTCTTGATTTCAGCTCAGGTCACCATCACAGGGTCCTGGGCTCAAGCCCAGCGGCAGGCTCCATGCTCAGCCAGAAGTCTGCTTGTCTCTCTCTCTGCCCTACCTCTACATGTGCTCATTTTCTCTCCCTCTCTCTCAAATGAATAATCTTTTTATTTTTTTTTTATTTTTTATAAACATATATTTTTATCCCCAGGGGTACAGGTCTGTGAATCACCAGGTTTACACACTTCACAGCACTCACCAAAGCACATACCCTCCCCAATGTCCATAATCCCACCCCCTTCTCCCAAACCCCCTCCCCCCAGCAACCCTCAGTTTGTTTTGTGAGATTATGAGTCACTTATGGTTTGTCTCCCTCCCAATCCCATCTTGTTTCATTGATTCTTCTCGTACCCACTTAAGCCCCCATGTTGCATCACCACTTCCTCATATCAGGGAGATCATATGATAGTTGTCTTTCTCTGCTTGACTTATTTCGCTAAGCATGATACGCTCTAGTTCCATCCATGTTGTTGCAAATGGCAAGATTTCATTTCTTTTGAAATAGTATAGTATTTCATTGTGTATATATACCACATCTTCTTGATCCATTCATCTGTTGATGGACATCTAGGTTCTTTCCATAGTTTGGCTATTGTGGACATTGCTGCTATAAACATTCAGGTGCACGTGCCCCTTTGGATCACTATGTTTGTATCTTTAGGGTAAATACCCAATAGTGCAATTGCTGGGTCATAGGGCAGTTCTATTTTCAACATTTTGAGGAACCTCCATGCTGTTTTCCAGAGTGGCTGCACCAGCTTGCATTCCCACCAACAGTGTAGGAGGGTTCCCCTTTCTCCGCATCCTTGCCAGCATCTGTCATTTCCTGACTTGTTGATTTTAGCCATTCTGACTGGTGTGAGGTGATATCTCATTGTGGTTTTGATTTGTATTTCCTTGATGCCGAGTGATATGGAGCACTTTTTCATGTGTCTGTTGGCCATCGGGATGTCTTCTTTGCAGAAATGTCTGTTCATGTCCTCTGCCCATTTCTTGATTGGATTATTTGTTCTTTGGGTGTTGAGTTTGCTAAGTTCTTTATAGATTCTGGACACTAGTCCTTTATCTGATATGTCGTTTGCAAATATCTTCTCCCATTCTGTCAGTTGTCTTTTGATTTTGTTAACTGTTTCCTTTGCTGTGCAAAAGCTTTTGATCTTGATGAAATCCCAATAGTTCATTTTTTCCCTTGCTTCCCTTACCTTTGGCGTTGTTCCTAGGAAGATGTTGCTGCGGCTGAGGTCGAAGAGGTTGCTGCTCCTGGATTGGAAGAATAAATATTGTGAAAATGTCTATGCTACCTAAAGCAATCTACACATTTAATGCAATTCCTATCAAAGTACCATCCATCTTTTTCAAAGAAATGGAACAAATAATTCTAAAATTTGTATGGAACCAGAAAAGACCTCGAATAGCCAAAGGGATATTGAAAAAGAAAGCCAACGTTGGTGGCATCACAATTCCGGACTTCAAGCTCTATTACAAAGCTGTCATCATCAAGACAGCATGGTACTGGCACAAAAACAGACACATAGATCAATGGAACAGAATAGAGAGCCCAGAAATAGACCCTCAACTCTATGGTCAACTAATCTTCGACAAAGCAGGAAAGAATGTTCAATGGAAAAAAGACAGCCTCTTCAATAAATGGTGTTGGGAAAATTGGACAGCCACATGCAGAAAAATGAAATTGGACCATTTCCTTACACCACACACAAAAATAGACTCAAAATGGATGAAGGACCTCAATGTGCGAAAGGAATCCATCAAAATCCTTGAGGAGATCTCAAATAAATAATCTTTTTAAAAAACATAATAATTCACTTCAAGAAAAAAGAGTAAATATATAAACACTTCATATGTAAATATCTACTTGCTTTCAGTGTCTATATAAGCAAGACAATACTAAAACTTTCTTGTGAAAATAAAAAAAAATCGATTTTTATTGACTTTAATGTACTTTTTTATGCTCCTGTTTTCCAAAGACAGATGTGGGCATTACTATGCTTTGTCCATATAAGGAGTCAAATTGAGCTTCATGCCTATCCAGGAACTGACTTCATTCTATTGTTATTCTAGTGACTTTGTTGGGATTTCAGACTCAAGACAAAATGAAAATGTATACAAAGGACACTAGGATTATTGCAGTCACCTGAAGACCTGTCATTGTAAAGTTGCCTTGTGTTAGAACTCCAAATGTCTTCCTTCGTAATTCATTTTATAGCAAGAGGACTCACTAAATCTTGCCCCATGTTTTCATAGGGACCTTGTTCCAACCTAGTGAGAGGTATTTTCTCATTAGCAGTTAGGGATGTATGTTTTATCATTGATTTGGTGATATCGAATGTGTGCCTCATAAAATCAGAGGGAAGATGTTGAGAAATGCACTGGAATAGGAAACATGATCCCCAAGAGCTGGTCCCTTTGTTTTACCACAGTGACTCTCTAGCCCTCCAAATACATAGAATGAAAGAACCTTGTTGCATGATCACAGAGTTTGCTTCTGCTTCATTCTGTAGGCATTTGATGTATTTGGACTTCAGTTTCCTAAACAGTAAAATGAAAATTATAACAAAACCAAATTCCAAGTTGACTTCTGATAATATTTTTATTCATTCAAGGATATTATTGATGCATAATTATCTACCAGTTCCAAAGTATATGATATAATGTCAGAGGTTAAGAATAGAATCAGAGGGGGCTTTGGTGGCTCAGTCAGTTAAGCCACCAACTCCTGATTTCAGCTGAGAACATCATCTCAGTGTTGTGGGATTGAGCCCTGAATCAGGCTCCACACTGGGCATGGAGGCTACTTAAGATTCTCTCCCCTTCTCCTTCTATCCTCCCTGCTACAGTCTCTTAAAAAAGAAAAAAAAAAAGAATCAGAAAAGTCACCTTCTGGAACTGACACTAAAATAAGACAAAGCATACACAATTCCTCATCTACCTAGTATCTCCTGGCAGTTTTCAAACATGGTGTTCCCTGGGTTATCGATAGCACAAGATAAAATCTCACCTGACAGTTTGACGAAATTGCAGATCACCATAGGTTGAACTATCTAGTGGCTAGAAAATAATCAGAATTATTATGTTTACAGTACTTTCCAAGGAAGAGGATCCCCCAGTTATGAAAGCCAGTGACAGATACGTAGAAAGATAAATTCTACTAACATTCATTAAACACCAGTGTGCCATCCATTGTGACTTGATCTTTCATAGATTACCTCATTTAGTCCTCACAAAACTCTATGAGATAATATTATCCCAGTATTACAGATGAGGTGCATAGAATTACAGGGACTGGGGCGCCTGGGTGGCTCAGTAGGTTAAAGCCTCTGCCTTCAGCTCAGATCATGATCCCAGGGTCCTGAGATCGAACCCTGCATTGGGCTCTCTGCTCAGTAGGGAGCTTGCTTCCGCCTTTCTCTGCCTGCCTCTCTGCCTACTTGTGATTTCTGTCTGTCAAATAAATAAATAAAATCTTTAAAAAGGAAGGAAGGAAGGAAGGAAGGAAGGAAGGAAGGAAGGAAGGAAGGAAGGAAGGAAGGAAGGAAGAAAGAAAGAAAGAAAGGAAGAAAGAAAGAAAAAGAATTCCAGGGACTATCCCAGGTCACCCACCTAGAGTCTGATCCCTCTGACCTCAAAACCCAATGTTTTTTAATCTATTATGTTTACTCTTCAATGAATAGAAAAAAGTAAGATTTTTCTAACTACCTTAGATCTGGAAAAAAAAATGATCCCTTTGTTATAAGGTCATGCTTATAGACAACTTAACATGTTCCTCGGTGTTAGAGCAATTGCAAATGATAATCCCCATGCACATAACTGTATTTTTCAAATATCTGTCTCTATGGTTATATATTGTTTTGTCCACACAGATTATATGATTTGAAAGGTTTTTGATGACTGAACAAGATACATTAAGTAATGTGTGCTCTGTTACAAAATCTGGATTTTACCAAAAGATCCCAAATATTGAGTGTTCACAATAATATGATGAAAGCATATAAACTATTAATGTAGCCGTGATGCTAATAAGCAATTCATCTAAATAAGGGGTTAGACATGTAAGCACTGTTTACTGTGACTGGGTCCTTAATTTTGGCTACCACACTGTAGCTTGTCAAAGTTGGTCAGATAACAGATGCGGGGTGTTCAAATCAGAAAGTCACCTGTGGCTCTGCTAATAGTATGGGCTTTAGCAACCATGCCTCAAAATCCTTAGGACTTCAACATCAGAACGCTTCAGCAACAAAGGCTCACTCACAGGTCTGACCAAAAGAAATCAAACTCATTATGCTTGTTAGCATCTGGCCTTAATTCTAGAGCACAGAAGATAAGTCAGATTTGCAGAAATACTTGACACGGCTTACGGGCCCTTTTTAACTATTTTTTAGACATCAAGTAGAAAACCATAAGCTAGCTATTTTAAAGTTAATACATTGGCATTCTGTTCAAAAGTCACTGTTCTGGTTTACAAGTCAGTCATGTGCATTTCATTAGCACCTATTAGTTCTTTAAGGTGCACATTGACGGTTTAACTTTGGCAGGCTCTCTCTACGCAATTCGTTGTGAGTAATAGCAATCGAATGTTTTAATATCTCCATATAAAAACCATTTGCAAGAATCTATGACTCAGCAAGTTCCACTTCCAGGTATTTATTCTGAAAAGTAAAATCACTGAGAATAATGGAAATCTATCCAGTTGCCCAAAAATGAGAAATTGTTTAAAATATAGTAGATCATTCAACAAATAGTTGAGGGCTACTATGTGCTGGGTGATGAAGACTGAGTAGTGAACAAGACATATGGTCATTACATTTATGGGGTTGGAAAGACGTATGTTCCAGCCACTATTGCTGCTCGACAAACTACTCCAATACTTTGTAGCTTAAAATAGCAACTATGTTATTATGCTTACAGATTCTGTGGGTGAGAAATTTGGACAGGGCATGAAGAAATGGTGTATCTCTTCTCCACAATGTCTGGGACCTCAGCTGGGAAGAGGATAAAACTAGAGATGACTCCACAACAGAAGTTTGGAATTATCCAGAGCCTCCCTTGTTCATATGCCGGGGTCTTTGATGAATCAAAGACTAGGATGGTCAACCAGAGCACCTACATGTAGCTTCTCCATGTGATTTGGCTCCCCCAACCCACTCACCCCCAGCATGGCACCTTCAGCATAATCAGAGCTCTCACGTGTCAACCCAAGACTCCAAGCATAAGTATTCCAACAAGTGGCATCACGTTTTATGACCACACCTTGGAAGTCCTGCCACAATCTATGAGCCAAAGCAGTTAGGTCCACCCATATTCAAGGAAAAAGGAATTAGACTCTCCTCTTGACGTGAGGAGTAGCAAGATTGCACTATGGAGAATACGTGAGATGGGAAGTATTGTTATCTTTGGAAAATACAATGAACTACAATGTGGTAGTTTGCTATGATTAATAGTGCTGAAATTATTTTTAATGATGGCTAGTGTTTGTTGAGTACTTCCTATGAGTTCCAGTGACTATTCTAAGACTTTTACATGTATGGACTCACTTAACTTTCAAAGTAGCCCTAGGAGGCAATATTATCATTGCTTTCTTACAAATAAAGAATCACCATGCAAAGAAGTTAATAACTTCCCCGAGTTTGCACTAGTCGTGGGGGAGTCTGGGTTTGAATGCAGACAGTCTGGTTCCCTCATTCATAATGGTTATTAACAGGACAATAATCCTAAGAAATATTATTTCTGGTTCCCTCATTCATAATGGTTATTAACAGGACAATAATCCTAAGAAATAATATTATAGGCTATTTTTTCTTCTTGTTTCTCTTTTCTTATTGATATTTCTGAAATGCGGGTAGGGGGCGTGGAATAAAGGAGAGTTTCCTTGAGGCGTTTTTGGTACTCTCCTAGGTGTCTACATGCAGTGTTTTCCAAAGTGGCCAGAGCAGAAGCTCTGTCTGACTTACTTGTTAAAAAGACAGGTTTGAATCCCCACCCAGACCAGCTGACTTAGAATCTCCAGGGAAGGGGGCCTAGGTAATTGCGTTTTTAGTAAACATTTATAAAAGCCAAGTTAGGAGTCGCTACTCTATGGTATATTAATGGTTTGAGTTCTCTCAAATCCGTTGGGCTTTTCTTTTTTCCTTCTCTTTGCTGCAGCTGTCAGGAACTACTCAAAAGAAACCACTCAACCGTGTAACTAGTGATTTTATGTAACAAGGAAGTACTTGCCTCTTAAAGGCTGGTAAACGTGATAACGAAAAGGATTCCTGGCAGCCCTAAAACGTAATTTACCCTCTTAGAGTTCTAGTAACTTTGGCTGTGTTTTCAGATAAGGCAGCAGACATGTGGGACGGGAGGCATTGTCATCTTTGGAAAAGACAACATAGCAGTAAGAATAAGCCACAAGAGGCAAATATTAGTGACTGTACAGGTCAAAGGAAACAAATAGTTACTATGTATTTACTACTTAAAAGATAATTTCAAGCAGGACTTCATAGCCAGAGTTGTGATGAAAAAAAAAAATCAATTAGAAATGTGAATGGTCACAGACCTGTACCCCTGGGGATAAAAATATATGTTTATAAAAAATAAAAAATTTAAAAAAAAAAGAAAAGAAATGTGAATGGTTGTGTGATTTCAGTTTCCAAAAATAAACCAAAAAGTCTGTAACATTTTATTCAGATTGGAAAGAACTGGGAAAGCAAGTCAACTGCCACTCAAGGATATCATTCATCTTAAAATTGTATTTGGAACAAGCATTTGTCTACCCATCACTAAATATATTCAATTCAATAGGATCTAAATAATCTATGGGACAATTTTCTGTATGCCAAGTACTGTGCATCACCTCATTCAATCCTTATAACACTCATATGAGCTCTCTTTGTCATCTTACAGATGAGGGCACTGAGACCTAGAACACTATAGTCATTTGTTCAGAGTTTCGCAGCCAAGGCATTTCAGAACTCAAAGGTGAATCGAGTACAGTGTTAAAAAAAGAAATGATACTACAGTGATCTTCATACTACTGAAGATCATTACATTCTGCACATTCATATACATAATATTTAATAGTTATGGAACTTGAGGTCAAAATCTACCTTATTTAAGTAGGTAGATATTTTATATATGCACAGGGGACTCAGAGCCATTATAAAAAAAGTACTAAAAATTGCCTGACATCATCAAAAGACAAGAGATAAACGCTAGTGAGGTGGAGGAAAAGGAACACTTATGAACCATTGGTAAGGTTGTAAGTTCGTGCAGCCACTATGGAAAACAGTATGGAATTTCCTCAAAAATTGGAAATAGAAATACCATATGTTCTAGCAAGTCCACTCCTGGGAATATATCCAAAGGAAATGAAAACAATAAGTCAAAAGGATACCTGTACCTCCATGCTCATAGCAGCCTTATTTACAATAGCCAAGAGACAACCTAAGTGTCCATCAAAGGGTGAATGAATAAAGGAGTTGTGGTGTACACACACACACACACACACACCCCGGAGTATTATTCAGCCATAAAAAAAAAAAAAAAAAAAAAAACAAGGAACCCTACCATTTATGACAACATGGATGAACTCTGAGGGTAAGTGAAATAAGTAAAACAGAGAAAGACAAATACTGCATGATCTCACTTATTTTTTTAAATTTATTTATTTATTTATTTCAGAGAGAGAGCACGAGCACGTAGGGGAGCAGAGAGAGAGGGGGAAGTGGACTCCCTGCTAATCAGAGGACCCAGCACAGGGCTCCATCCCATGACCCCAAGATCATAACCTGAGTTGAAGCTCGATGCTTAACTGACTGAGCCACCTCAACACTCCCTGTATGGTCTCACTTATTTGTGAAATCTAAAAACAAACAAACAAAAAAACCATAGAAAAAGAATTCAGACTTGTGATTACCAGAGTCACAAGGTGGGAGGAGAGGGAATTGGAGGAAGGTAGTCAAAACAACACAAACTTCCAGATATAAGAAAAATAAGCAATTACAATAAGAAGTGTAATGTACATAACGATTATTGGTAATACTGCTACACTATATACAAAAAAGTTGTTAAGAGAGTAAATCCTAAAAGTTATCATCACAAAGAAAAATTTCTTTCCTTTTTCCTCTTTTTTTTTTTTATTGTATCTATATGGGAAGATTGATGTTAGCTAAATCCATTGTGGTGATTTCATAATATATGTAAACCAAACCATGTTCAATGCCTTAAACTTATACAGTGAGGTATGTCAATTATTTCTCAATAAAAATGGTGAAAAAATTACATGAAAGATCATTGGCATAGAGACATGGAATATATAATAAGTATTTGTCTGAAGGACACCTAGCAAATTTTATACAAGTAATTTAATTCAATGAATATTTATTGTACAACTAATATATAGAGTATTTGGTTCCCATTTTTTAGAATTTGTGATTTAGTTTGGAAGCATAAAATCCACATAAATACCCAAATAACAAGAAGAGAAAGGAAAGAATCTATTCCTCTTTATTTAGCTAACACAATCAAAGAGAAGAAATTGATATTTTATCAAGAAAGTATGGGTCACCTGGGTGGCTCATTTGGTTAAGCAGCTCAGGTCATGATTCCAGGGCCCTGGGATGGAGCCCCACATTAGGCTCCTTGCTCAGTGGGGAGCCTGCTTCTCCTTCTCTCTCTGCCTGCCTGCCTGCTAATCCCCCTCACTGTCCCCCTGTGTGTCAAATAAATAAATAAATAAATAATCTTTAAAAAAAAGAAAAAAAGAATCAACATAAAGAACACTATATTATAAAGAAAAAAGAAAGAAGGAAAGTAGATATAGCCTTAATATCAGGCTATGATTATACCATTTTTCATTAAATTAGGGAAATTAGGACTTTATCCAAAGAGTGTCAAGATTTCACCTCTAAGATCATTCTAAAGTATAAACTTCAAAAACAGTGCTACAATGAGGCTTCAATGTATTTAGAATCCACACTCTAAAAAGTTCCTTGGGAATCATTAAAATAGTTGCTTGAGTTCTCTTTCCTCTTCTTCTCCACCCATTTACACAAGGGTCAGATACCTAAATTGCCTCTTCGCCTTTACTGTGCATTCCCTTAGAATACTAAAAGTACATTTTCAAGTAGACTGATAATTCTATCATTGAAGTCCTAATTTTGGAAACATGAGCCACCAGCTTAGTCTAAAGACTGAGCAACCAAATGCTGCATGTAGATTTCCAAAGCTTCATCTGTTTAAACTTCCTGGGACCAAACCGTGAGGCTCCTGTGGTGAAAGTACCAGAACAGAAGTTGAACTTGAAGACGTTCACTGTCTTTTCAAGCAAATCTTCCTGGAGGATGGCCTCCTCAACTTTGAATTGAGGGTATCACCCACTCTACTCAGCAGTCAGGGTAGCTGTGAGGCCCCTGTAACACAAAGGATATGAGATAATACACACTATGACCTAGAGAGCGCCCTATGGAGCTAAGAGATTATTATGTGCTCTGGAAACAAATTCCTCTTGTTCCCCAGAAAACATCTAGGAAACCCAAGCTGGTTTACCCATTTTTCTTTATCAGTGTATCAAGAATGCATTTTTACTCAAGATACTGTGAGCATAGCCTGTCTTACCAATATTTTTAAGCCTGCAGAACAAATATAAATGGATACGTGGAGGGATTCCTGGCCTCCATCCCATATAAATACAATGTATTTTATTTATAATGATTTATATATAATCAAAACATCCCACACATTTCCTTATAAGAAGGGTTAATTGTAGACTATTAAAGATCTGCACATGATCACGTCATCTGCATCAGTCTACTATTACAGGGTTGAAGAGAGCTCCACAAAGTCACATTTGGCAATGTGCTGATTTAACACCTCATAAAAATCCAGTTCTTAGAAGAGTCCTCTTGTCCTCAGGCTTGGGGCACAGTGAGAAGAGTTTAAAAGAGGTCATTTAGCCAACTTTCACAAAATCTAAAAGCTTGTCTAGAGCATGATACAACAGACTTTTAAATGTTCAAGAAGAACTATGAGTACTTTGTCAGTGCACCAAGATGACTAGTGACTTTTTTCAGCAAAAGACATTTTAGTTCCATAGTATTTTATATGTTTTACAGAAGAATAGGGTCATGTTTTCAATAGTTGGGTTTCCTTAAAAGAAACTTTTTAAGTATGCCTACCCTGAAAATAAAATAATAATTTTAGCACCTGGGTGGCTCAGTGGGTTAAAGCCTCTGCCTTCAGCTCAGATCATGATCCCAGGATCCTGGGATCGAGCGCCACATCGGGGTCTCTGTTCAACGGGGAGCCTGTTCCCTGCCCCACCCCCCTCCTGCCTCTCTGCCTACTTGTGATCTCTCTCTCTCTCTCTGTCAAGAAAATAAACAAAATCTTTAAAGTAATAATAATAATAATTTTAGAATATCTTTGGTCTATTGACAATCTTAGGCTTTCAAAATAGTTTTTTATTTTTAATTAAGACAACTCTGAAATATCATTTATGTCTGGAGACTCTAGAACACAGTATTGCATTAAAAAATAATACCCTCTACTTCAGAGTACACACTTTGGCAAGCCAGAAAACTGAGAGTTTCATTGATTAATATGTAAATAAAACTCACATTGAGTATAATTGGTAATCTGCAAATTTCTTCAAAATTAATTTCCTTGAATACCCTTCCGAAGTTGAACCAAAAAGGAGCTGAAATGTTTGTTCCATTAAATCTTGTATCTGGCTCTTTAGGAATAAGAGCAATAGTACATATGTCAAAGTAACTGAACATTTTACATTAGAAAACTGATTTTCTTTAAATAAATGTTTTTACATTTCCCAATTGACAGAACCAAAGACTAGATTTTGTCCTCACTCCGGAACCAGAAGAACTTATTCCTCCTGCCACCAAACAGTTCATCTGGTGATATTTAGACCAATGCAAAAGCAATAGATCTGGTGGGAAGAATCATGTAAGGAGGTTTATGATTATAGGATTATGGATTAATGGAAATCTTGAAAGTCATGGTTGTCTGGAGACAAGGTTGATGCTTTAACACTGTCTTAAATATTTCTTATTCTTCTGTCTTTCTCTTCCAACTCTTGAATATATCCTTAGTCTCTTCAAACAGAAAGAGCTCTAATTCCAGTCCTATCCAATCCTTAATTGCATAGGGTTAAGTATATTAACAATCCTGATTCTCAGATGCTTTGTCTTTAAATAGAGAGACCTAACATCCATAGTTATTTTAGCATGCTCCAAATCCAAGACCTACCTACGTGAGATCTTCTAAGTGGTGCTTGGTTTGAGACCATCCTCCCCCTGCATCTATTCATATCACAGAGAGTAACGTGCTAAACATTCAAAAATCTCTACTGGAATAAGAAAATCAGAGGATCAAATAAGAATGCAAATGTTGATAATTGAGCCATAAAAATGACCTCTCCTTGATGACCTTAAGAACCATAATACACACTCTCAATTCTACTGATCCCAATAATTTAAAAAAAAAAAAAAGACCAGTTATAGACTTCTTAGGTTGAACCATATAAAATTGCCATTTTTAACCTTTTAATGTACAATAATAATTTTAATAATGTAAAACCCCAAAGACAAGAACGTTCAGATTAAACATGAAATTTTGAGCTAATAAACTATACTTTTACCACTAAGTAAGTTTCTAAACACTTTTTAAATGAAAAATAGTATTAAAAAGACATTTTCCATGTTGTTATACATTTCTTTCATTTCTGGTTCTAGTAAGAGCAACAGTGACAATTTTGAGTGGTTCTTTTTCAGTAGAATTTCCTGTACTTTTCTGTCAGTGACACAAAATCACAGGGCAACTCTTAAATTTCACATAGGTCGCATACCACAGAACAGATAGACTTTCATAACACTCAAACTTCCACTACCAGAAAAGAGAGACAGAATAATATCATAAAGAAAAAAAAAAAAAAACCCTCTCAATTAATGTGGTAAAACAGGTTAAGGAAACACTGCTTATGTAATTGTATTTATTCAGTGCCCAGAGAGAAGTTGTTTGCTGTGTACAGCCAACATGTTTGGCCAATTCTGTTCCCTGTGCCAGTAACACATTGTTCTCCCACTTTTACATTCACGACCACATTGTACATCCTTCCTTCCATTATAACACCTGCCACACTTGTTTCCTTCTGTCCTCTCTCTTATGTTGGAGGGCAGCCTTATCTATTTTGTATCCTTTGACCAATGCCTGACACCTAGTAGGTGCTCAGTAATTTTGGATGAAAAGTCAATTATTAGCATAGAAGTAGACTTAGAAAACATTGATTTCAAAAAGTGTTTAGAAGCAGAATCAATAAGATGTGGCAAAGCCTTGGAAGGAGGGAATAAGGGGCAGGGAAAAACCAAAGATAACTCAGATTTCCAGTTTGGTAAGGCATAAATCTGAGAATAGTTTGGAGGCAGGGACATAATTTGGACAAATTAAGTCTGAAATATTGGTAGGATAACCAGAAGAAAAATAACTAGCAAATAGATGGGAAAATAGGTCTGGTGCTTGGAAGAGAAGTCAGGACTCTACAGATTAGATTTTTGGCATTGACTATGTAGAAGGACTGTTGAAGGCTTGGATAGAAATGAGATCACCCAGGATAAGAACAGAGGGTAAGAAGAGGAGAGGACCAAGGACAAGAACTTAAGGCACAGCAAGTGTTGGAGCCAGGTTGCATCAGCAACCATTCAGGAAAGGTAGGAGAAACTCCAAAAGCATGAAATGACATAGCATAATGAACAGGAAGGCAGGGTTGGGAAGTGAGATCAAACATGGTGAAAAAGGCAGGAGACATAAAAGGACCAAGTAAAGACACAGTTAACTTACAAGAGAGGACTGCTAATGTTTAAATTTCTTGTTGCAATAGAATAGAGCAAGAAGGCTCACTGCAATGCATTAAAGAATGAGAATGATTTTCAGAAGTCCAGCTGAAGAGTAAGGCCATTCTGATGTGAGCCATCTGCTGGCAAGCTAGGGCCGACAGGAGGCTTCCTTCCATGAAGGAGACTTGCATTTGTTTGTGAGGTTCATGAAAAGAAGACAACAACGTCCAAGTCTTTCATTTTGATTTTGAATGTCTAGTTCAATTTTTCACGGGAACTTATATGGTGCTTCATTGAATGGACAATAAAGACAGCTGTTGATGTAGAAGACTTTTTAAAAAACACTCAGGAACAATTGCAAAGGAATATTCACATGCACATTTTCTTAGGTTTAAGGTATTAGCAGTGTCAAAAGGATGAAACTTTGCTGATTTCAGCTAACTGATGAAGTACTTGGTCTAGCAATAGTCAAAATAATCAATCAATTATGTGGCTACTAGTCACCAGTGAACTGGGAGTTAGCCCTTTGATAGCTCTTGTCTATTTCAGTGCATTTTCTCTCTAGACAGTGCCTGCATTGACCATAGTGGTTAATATAGGAACTCTGGAATCAGTCAGCCTGCATGACCTTGGGGAAAATTAGGGTCTTTTTGCCTCAATTTCCTTATGAATAAGATAGGGCTAGTGAAAGCACCTACTTCATAGGACTCTTAGGAATATTAGTTAATGCATATCAAAAAGCTTAGAACACTGGTGGATAGGTAGGAAATGCTAAAAAATATTGGTGATTGTTTTCTGGATATTTTACTGCACACACAGAAATTTGGTTTTCATAATAATAATCTTGGGTTCCACTCTCTCCCATTTGTCTTGGCCACCTTAACTAAAATGATGTTTGTTGACAGAGGTGATACTACTGAATTAATTCATCACAGTTCATGAACTTTAAGTAATTTTTCCAGGAGCACTAAAGAATTTTCCCAGAGCCCCATCCTGTCTTGAGTGGTCCTCCTTTTGAACATGGCTATTGTTGGAAAACCAAGAAGCTAGGCGGTGTTAGCCTTCAAAACAACCTGGGCCATATGGGAATTGAACCTTGGCCTCATTAGTGCCATGTTTCCAAGCAGCTCAGCTAACTAAGCCAGGCACACAGTACCTCGCAGATTGTGAACTCTCTGAAAAATGTCAACTTGTCAAATCACTGTGAAAGGGTGTTAAGAACTACTGAGCATAACCATTATTTCCATTAGTCCAGGAATTAGACCAGGGCAGGTACTGAGAAATCTAGTCCTGACTTAAAATGTTATCTCAGGTTTATACTGGCACATGGTTGGTATTCAATAAATGCCCTCTGGGTTGACTGATCACTGAAGCTAAATTCCTAAGCATGTATAATAAAAAGAGTAACCTGCCTAAAGATCAAAATAACAGTAAGTAGAAGGTATGTCAGTATTTTATATGACTTTGCCTGGCCAGTTTAAGAACCAGGTGCTCAAAGCTTTAACTATTACTCTATATACAGTTCAGGACACGTTTTTATATATGCTTCCCTGAAGGTAAAGCACTTAGCCTTCTGAGTCAACTTTATAGCCCCTTTCTGCCTTCACCTTAATGGATAACATCCGTCCACACATTTGTAACGTCAGTGAGCTCTAATAACGAATGGTGAGAATTCCACTCCTATCTCAAGGTTAAGACATTTTAAACTTCATTTCAGAGTGTGGCTTAATTTAAAAGTTAATCAACCTCAACCTTAGAGATTTAACAAAAGCATTAAAAAAAAAAATAGCTCTGAGAACAACCTGTGTTCTTCTAAAGACTCTAAGGGAAAGTGAAGAGGTTGATCTCCTTATTGGCTCCAGCACCGAGAGGCAGCGCCTCAACTGACCTGCAGGTGTGAGCCTCCCCCAACCCCGCCAGAGAGGAAAAGTTTCCCAGGCAGCGTTTGTACAGCTTGTGAAGGAATAAAGACTGAAATCCTGAATGTTGTGGTCGTCCTAACACCTCTAGATTGGTCCTTTCAGTAAACTCTAGATTTCCTTAGTGTTCCCATTCAGGCTCTTTTTCCTGCCTTGACTCCTGAACAAAGATCATGGTGAAATATTTCCAAGTATTTCACTAAAATTCCACAAACCTCAGGTCTCTTAACCAATCAGATTCTTCCATCTATTAAATTCTTTATTAACAGCACCTGGAGGTATAGATCGTCATTAAAAAAAGAAGAAAGAGGACATTTCTCACTTGGATCTCATGTAAGAAAAAAATTATATATCTCAGATCATTTTTTTCTCATTTTTAGAAAGTAGGTGCAGGAAGAAAGCATTGGGTTGCTTTACCAAAATAATTTAGGTATTCAGCCAACTGGAAATCAACCAGATACTACTGAGCAGCAAGACAGCAGGTGTGCTGGGCTCCCTCTACTCTGGAGATAGCAGAACTCTGTGGAATGTGGCTGTCAATCACCGATCTGAATGACATTCCACTTTTTCTCTGCCTTTTTGTTCATGAGCTATTTGACAGGGCCATGCAGTTTTATCTTAGGTTTATGTGGGTATGTTTTGTGTGGAAAACATGATCTGAAACTTGGCTATTTTTACAAGAAATATTTTTAGGATTAACATCTTCTACCTAGATTTCATTCATAAAATGACAAATTTGTGTTATCTTTTGCAGGTTTTTTTTTTTAAATTCAGAAAATCATCCCCTACCTCCAGTTCTTATCTTATCGCCTAACAAATACTTTCTCATCCTTACTCATTTTGGCTGATTTTTACACCTTTTCAGCTGTGCTCATTTTTAAACACTGATTTTCTACTCTGTGCCAAGCCTTATGCCAGTGCTGGGAAATCAAATATTTCCTGCCATGATCTCTGCCTCCATAAAACTCATTTCCTCCTACTCAGACAATGCAGGGTCCCCATTATTTATTACCTGGGTTACTCCACTGACTTTCTTTATACCTCTGGAAGTTCCCACAGATTCTCCATTAGGTATCCAGTTTGGATTTTGTTCCTCCCTGCCAAAAATTGTTTGACCCTCACACAATTTTAGGACAGGTATCCGATGTCCATAATACATCACATCTTCCTCTTGGAGAGCCATTTCTCCCCCAAAATGGGCAGCATTTGGGCATCAGTTTCACTTTCCAACCCTGTACATTTCTTGGAAATTTTATAAAGGCCATCTTTTTTCTAAGGTTTTTAAAAATTTTTATTTAGTTATTTGGCAGAGAGAGAGATCACAAGTAGGCAGAAAGGCAGGCAGAGAGAGTGGGCAAAAGCAGGCTCTCCGATGAGCAGAGAGCAGGGCTTGATCCTAGGACCCTGAGATCATGACCTGAGCTGAAGCCAGAGGCTGAACTCACTAAGCCACCCAGTTGCCCCAATAAAGGCCATCTTTATGCCAATGTTTCAGAACACTTCAGGTTTCATTTGTGAGAACTTGTGCTCTGTTTTTTTTCTTTATAAAAACGTGTGTTCTTCTCTTCCACTGCCCATGCTATCTGCAATTATTCTTGTTTCTAATTGTCCTTCACTTCTAGATACAAGAAGTTGACACAAGAAAACTTAAACTTTGATACAGGTGTTTTCCATTCCCATCACAAAATATGAGGATCAGCAGGGAGGGGGCGGAGGACCTCTTATGGGTCCAATCACTTTGAAAGAAAAGTAAGTTTTTACAAACACTTGAGTTTTTACAAACAACTTGAGATTTCTCCAAAATTTCGCACATTCAGTACCGTAACCTCGCCTCTACCCAACCAAAAACAAACCATGCTGCAGAGAACTTTTGGGGAAATAAAATCAAGACCTTCCATTATTTGAATGACCAGGCCACATTACCAAGAAGCACTAACGTTCAGTTCATTGTCAAGTCACATCATTGCCAAGTCAAGGCAGATGTACCCGCTCATCCAGGAGGCCTTTCTCACTACCCCTTCTTTGGGAACATCTGGACCAGACCCAAGTTACCCTGAAATCCAAGGGATACTCTGGGGAGTCTCTCGATTCTCGGGATGGTATCCCTTGGTGTTTCAGAGCTATCTACTAGACTAGCTATAATCCCTTACAGTTGAGATTGCTTTCTGAACATTCCAGAACCTGCCTTCTGGTTTATTACCTGTTGGTTATGAGTGAAAAGTGCTCTTAATGCTCCTCTTTTTCCATCACTCACTCCATCCCCCTTTGCTCTCAATCCCCAAGTTCTCGCAGAGATGATGAACTTGACAGGTACCAAGTGAATCCAAATAATTAAACAAAAAACAGGACAGCTTCACATGTATAATAAATTTTCCATTGGGAACTGGTTAGCAATTCAAAATGTTAATACTGGAAGATATATTTCGATGTGTTCCCTCAAATGTATACAAATATTCATGATCTGCATCACACAATCCCCATCATTCCTGCATATTTTACGGGAGCCATGAAAGGCATACCTACTCTGTACCGTTCATTCTTCATGCTGACCATTCCTATTCCCTGGCATCCACCTAAACTGAAATGCCAAAATTCCACATAAAACACTTACTAAAAGGCCACATGTAAGGCCACACAAATTACATTGATAGTTTCCTGATAGTGCGTTGGATCACTTTTAAATTCCGTTATTCCAGCTTGACGCTAACCCTGGTGCATACCCATAACATATAGTTATTAATCAGCCATAAAACTCTCCCAGGATTGTGTATCTAAAAATTAAGAGGCCTCAGTATGTAAAAGTCAGACATTTAGGAGCTCAATAGGTATGTGTGTTTTTCTTAAAAAAACTGAGACCCGCTGGCATTCCATTAATTATACCTACACCCACTTTTACTTTTCAGGACTTTCTCAGCCAGTGGTTGTATGACTAGCAAACAAAGAGCACACGACCAATGAATGCTAGAGCATTTAATAGATGTTGGATTCTGACCTTCCCCCAAATTCCCTGTTTAATTGTTAATGCTGTTATGAAATTTATTACTACTGGTGGAAATGACCTCCATAAATTACGTGAGGCTTGACTAATTGAAATATATGACTGGGGTATCATATCTGTAATGTATTTGATTCAGGAAGGGTAGCTGTGTTTTGTATCAAACTGGATTTGGCAGTGCACATCGGGCTTACAAATCTCTGGTGTCAGACTTGTGCTAAAGCACCATTTGTTTAGGGAAGATTTGAAGAACATGAGTGAGTCCGAAAGAGTAGGTCCAGATGTTCTGCTTAAACCCAGGTGTAGCTCAGTTGGCCTGTTTTTTGATGAGGGATTTTCCAGAGCACAGGAAGCAGCACCTGTATGAGATTATACACAGATTTAAACTCTTTACTGAGTTGACTGCCTTCTGTCTGATCTCTTCCTAATTGTAGTGACTTAGACAGATCTCAGATGCAATTGGTCAAACATACAGACTTTGTTTGCTACTGCATACATTGAAAAATATAAAAAGAGCTCAGCTTCCTTTGCTCACCTTAAATAAAGAAGATCTACTTCCGGTGTAATGGAGTGAAAGTTGAGAACACTGAAAAGATTGGAGCTCACCAAGTCAATAATTAACCCAGACCTTTTAATTATTATACCCTTTCCTCAAAAAGAAAATTAAAAAATATATATATATATAATATTTCCTATACAAATCCAATCCCAAACCAGGGAAATACTGGGGTTGGGTTGGGTGGGGGAGGGGGTAAGAAATGAATTGCTCAGCACCCATGATGCTGTGTTGGTATTCAACAGGTTTGGGCTATAAATGGGTTTGGTATGTGTAGATGACTTTTGGCTGCCTTATTAAAGGAAAATTCTTCTAGTAAAAATACACAGCACTCTTTTTTATATAGTAAACAGATGTCAGCCTTTCATTGTAAAGTATTTTTGATTCACTAGATGTCAAATATTACTTTAACAGACAGTTCCTGTCTACAAAGAATACTTAACATTTGTAAGATAAAATAGTGACTCAAAAGGGTTTTTTAAGAGCTGATGAGGCACCATGAAAACAAATGGCTTTTAAAATCTGCTCTTACACTTTAAAGATGACCTCTGTGAGTGAAAATTTCTCTCGTGTATGATTTTGCAGTGATTAAAAACCTTGCAGTTAAAGGTGTCCACCCAACAAAGCTGCCCTCCCTTAAGTCTGTTGCCTTCATTTCCTGCTGATTCCTCTTTTGTTACTACAGTTTTCTTGATGTAGAGTGATTTTCTGAGGTCAAAGGATGTGCAGAGGATTACCAAAGGAAGTCTTGGTTATCTAACCTCTTACCGTTAGATGTTCTTTGATAGAGTACATGCCCATATACATTTTGAAGAAATCTTCCTAATTCAAAGTTATTTGCTTTGTGCCAAAAGTGTTTAATTCAAGTGGCATAATACAAACCTGGATGGCTTCATGGACTTAGAAGCATGTTGGGGGGACACCTAGGTGACTCAGTAGGCTAAGCATCCGCCTTTGGCTCAGGTCATGATCTCAGGGTCCTGGGATCAAGGCCCATGTTGTGCTCCCGAAGGGTGTCTGCTGCTCCCTCTCCTTTTGCCACTCCCCTTGCTTGTGTTCTCTCTCTCTCTCAAATAAATTAATAAAATCTTAAAAAAAGAAGCCTCTTGGTAGGATGCCCCCCCCAAAAGTGATCTACTTTACAAGTTTTCACATCCCTTTAACAGCATCAAACTCCCTTGTCTTTGTCTGCCAACTACTCCTCAGTCTGCACAGTGAGTCACATGGCATCTTATCCTCCTAACATCCAAAGTGATCACCTCCTATGGCAGAGGAAGAAGCTGAGGCTGGGCCAGAGGACAGACCAGACTACAACTTGTAAACAGTGGACCAGGTCTCAAACCCAGGGTTTTTTAATGTAGGGAAATGCCAACATCTTTCCTAGTCTCTGACCAGGAATATTCTTAAACCATTTAAAGTCTTAAAAATTACTAGTGTATTTAAAATATAAAATATAAAAAATATCTTACAGTTGCTAACTTTGTCTTTCTTCAAGGTAGCCTATTTAGGGAAAATGTTTGCAATGGATTGAATGGTGACCCCAAAAAAGATATGTTCATGTTTTACCCCTGGAAACTGTAAATGTGACCTTATTTGGAAAAAGGGTCTTTGCAGCTATAATATATTAAGGACCCTGAGATGAGATCATCCTGGTTTATCTAACCTCCCATCCTACCAAGTGGGAGTTTGATGCTGTTAAAGGGATGTGAAAACTTGTAAAGTAGATCATTTGGGGGGGGGGGCATCCTACCAAGTGGGCCTTAAATCCAATGACAAGTATCCTTATGAGCGATAGAAACACACACACACAGAAGCCCATGTGAAGACAAGGCAGAGATTAGAGTTATGTGGCCACAAGCCAGGAAGGCCTGGAGCCACCAGAAACTATAAGAGGCAAGGAAGAATTCTTCCTGGAGCCTTTGGAGGGAGTATGGCCCTGGAAACATTTTGATTTCAGACTTCTGTCCTCCAGAACAGGGAGAGAATAAATTTCTATTACCCAGTTTGACTTTTCAGTATGTTAGCATTTTAAAAATGTGCACTAAATTAAATGCTTTGTGAGTTACTTCACCCAAGAAAATATTCAGACTTCCTTTTGGAAAAGGTTCTAGATGAACCTTGATGTGAAAAGGTGTGTTTCTCGTTATGCCCGGAAGAGTCCCATGGGTTGTGTTGCTAATGGACTTGTGAAAAGTCCAGAGTCACAGAATCGCCCAGAGCCTAAATTCGCAGCCAAGGTCGATGGGCAGGAGAGAGAACAGGTGCATGGGGGTGGGCTGGGGAGGAGAAGAGGGGATCTTCAGCCCTACAAAACAATGCAAAATTCAGTCCAACTCATGGTGGGGCAATCTCCTCATACCGACCACACACATGGGCAGCACACTAATAAAGTAAAAAACACCAGGAAATTCAAGTCTTTCTCTTAATCATGAGGTAGCTGAGTTTGGAGAAAGCATCAGAGTCACTGCATACATGTAGCTGGCTCTGGGGGTCTGGATCTAGTCCTTCTGAACGCACAAGGGCCTCTGACCCTCCTACAGCAGTGACATTTAGTGGCCATTCCCACCACTGCACCAGGAGGAGCAAGGGATGAAACACAAAGATATTTCTTAGGAAATACAAGTGGCTGGTATTTTTTAACACATTGATGCAGCTGTGGTGATCCAGACATTCTTGCTAGCTCCTGCCAACTACTTTTGTTGGTTGTCTTTTTTTAAGGCTTCCTTGTGACCTACTTCTGCCCAGCAGCAATCCTGGAGGCTTCTTGGGACACCAGGACAAGCTTGGAAACAAACTGTATTCTGAAGACTCCCTTCTGTCGCCTTGGCGATCCTGGTATCTGTCCCACTGGGGGTTATCTGAGAGCCCCTCCGTTTCATTCACACTGCTCCATCCGTCCTTCTAGATGCCTGCCTTCACAAATTGAGTGTGTCCTCCCCTTCCTGACTGCCTATTCAGTTTCTCCTCATTCTTCAAAGACCAGCTTAAGCTCAGCTCCAGATTATCAAACTTCAAACTTTTATCCTATCCTAACAGTTCACACTTTGCAGCAAAGGGCATCTCTCTCACACACACACACCCCACCTCTATCCTTCTCCCAAAGAGGAGAGTGAGATTGGGTGCAAGCAGAGACTGGAATAAAACTGGTTCGTTGCCGTTTTTTTGTGTGTGTTTTTTTTTTTTTTTTAAGTAACACCCAATGTGGGGCTTGGACTCATGACCCCAAGATCAAGAGTCTTATGCCTTCCCAACGAAGCCAGTCAAGCACCCTTGTTCATTGGAGTAATGCATGGAGTTTCAGGGGCAGGAATATGGTAAGACTGTATTGGGTAAACATCATCTTTTTCTCCTGTGAAGTTTTTCCATCTCTCTGTGAGTTTATCTTTCAACCATGTCTTTGATAATTCAATATTTCTTATTGCTAGTTAAACAAACAGGTTCTGAATGTTGACTACTGGAGCCCTTACCAAGGGTAAGTCACTTAGTTTCTCTGTGCTTCACTTGCTTCCCCTAAACCACTGGGGGGAGAAATGGTATTTACCTCAAAGAAGAGTTTTGTGAGGACTAACTGAGAAAACACCCATTATGGCATCCCACAATGCATTGCATACCACAAGAACTCAATAAAAGTTAGTTGTTGGTATAAGACCCAAAGGATTGCACTAAGGGAAGAGCTTATTAGGTCATTCAGCATGTTTTTAGGGTAAACCTTAGGTCACAGATCCAAAAGCAGTGTTTGTGATTCACCCAGGGTACATCTGAGCCAATCATGGCTGGGATTTCAACAAAACCGTCTGCGGCCAAGCCCTTACGGCAAAAAACTGTGTACTCGGGCGCCTGGGTGGCTCAGTGGGTTAAGCTGCTGCCTTGGCTCAGGTCATGATCTCAGGGTCCTGGGATCGAGTCCCGCATCGGGCTCTCTGCTCAGCAGGAAGCCTGCTTCCTCCTCTCTCTCTCTGCCTGCCTCTCTGCCTACTTGTAATCTCTCTGTCAAATAAATAAATAAAATCTTTAAAAAAAAAAAAAAAAAAAACTGTGTACTCTTCCAAGGAATGTTCCTTCCCTCCCTTTCCTCGGGAACCTGTATTAGCAGGACAGAGCTGATAAAGGATTAGAGGACTCTAGCCATTTCCTTTTCTCTGCTCACATTTTTCCTCCCTCTGTCTCCAACACCCAATCTCTCTATCTGTCTTTCCATCCATCCCTTTATCTTAGCTTCTTAGATAAGACTCACTGTAGACCTTGCACTAATCTATCAAGTCCTTGAGGATGGGATTCAAGCCTTAACATTTCAGCTGAGACCCCACGCTACCCCCAGCATAGTGCTGAGTGGCGGAAAGCTGCACAATAAATAAATACTTGATTCAATTTCTTATTGCTAGTTAAGAATATTTTTGTTTTCTTTATACAATAATCAAGGTTAAAAAACAAGGTAGGCAGGACACCTCCAAAAGAGAGAAGTATATGTGAAACCACAACCCAAATTTTGTATGAAGTCCTCACCAAAAGTCTTTGAGATGTGAAAAATATACTTCTATCCAGCTATGAAATGTGTGCAAGAATTTTGTCTGATAAAATTGAACCTGAATGCGAATTTTTTCATCCAGGCATTAGCAAACTTAACTCTCCCCCTAATGCTGGTTACGGGTTTAAAATACCCATGATGACGGGCGCCTGGGTGGCTCAGTGGGTTAAGCCGCTGCCTTTGGCTCAGGTCATGATCTCAGGGTCCTGGGATCGAGTCCCGCATCGGGCTCTCTGCTCAGCAGGGAGCCTGCTTCCTCCTCTCTCTCTCTGCCTGCCTCTCTGACTACTTGTGATCTCTCTCTGTCAAATAAATAATAAATAAAATCTTTAAAATAAATAAATACCTCCTACAAGTCATATACAAAATACCCATGATGAGGGGCACCTGGGCAGCTCGGGTTCTGGTCTCGGGCTCCTGGAATCGGGCCCCACATCAGGCTCCCTGCTCAACGGGGACCCGAAAGAAAAAAATAAACTAAAATAATAAAATAAAATAAAATACCCATGATGAGACATGCCGACCAAGTTAGTCTTAGCTCTTTGTCTGCCTTCCAGAGTTTCAGCTAAAGGACAAAAGCAAAACAAACAATATACATCATTCTTAGAAGGGACATAGCAGCTTTCTCTACTGATACCCCTTCCACCAGTTTACGTAGTAAAACTCAGTCTTTATCTCAATCAAGTAGTAAAACTTCCTATCATCTTGTGAAAAAAAAATCACTTATAGTTTTATCAAAACTAACTTTGGGGGACAAAGGACAAACTGGATGGATGAATAGACTGAAATAATGAAGACCTTCTCCTCTCTGAGCTCTTAAGATCGGTTTTTGGTCTTTTTCTGATTACACCAATAATACAATTCAACAGTGTTTTGTTTTGTTTTGTTTTTAAAGATTTTATTTATTTATTTATTTGACAGAAAAAGATCACAAGTAGGCAGAGAGGTAGGCGCGGTGGGGGAATTGGGAGCAGGCTCCCCGTTGAGCAGAGAGCCTGATGTGGGGCTCAATCCCAGGACCCTGAGATCATGACCTGAGCCAAAGGCAGAGGCTTAACCCATTGAGCCACCCAAGGCGCCTCAATAGTGTTTGAACATAGAGTAAATTAGAGTTGAAGCCTGAGAGAGGCCTTGTATTTCACCATGGAGCAGGGTGTGTTACTGTGCCTTTATAAGCAATTGTCAAGCTCCCATTGTTTCTAGGGGAAACGGTGGTGCAAAAATGATGCCCTGCTCTCGGGTAATGAAAATCACATAAACTGCCTCCTACAAATCATATTTTGCTCCTCTAAGTGGATCAGACGAGGCAGAAGGAGAGGGGGCTCTCCATGGCAAGGAGCTTTGATCATTTTGATCAGACACAGACCACCTCTCAGCCTCCATGCGTCATACACATTTTCAATATTGTGTCATAATAGCTACCAGTCATTGCAGTTGAGATAAAAAAGGGATCGTAATTAAACATATGATTGGAGCCAGACATTTTAATCATGCCCCCTCTCTATCTTTGCAAAGCAGGCCCGCTGTCTTTTCAGCAGTCCCCTGGAACCGCCCTAGGATGGCAATTTGCATGCTAACTGAAGTCATGTACCGTGCAGATTACATGAGGACATCTGTTGCTGATTGTTTGGGTCCTCTGCTTTTCAAACTCCAATATGAAAATGCAGAAAGTAAAAGGCAAATTATGGAGCCTGGGGCAAGAGAGCAGACGGAGTGTTTGATTTTTTCTTTCTTTCTCCCCATGCCTCTAGAGGAGACTATTAATGAAACTAAAAAATGTCCCTTATTTGCAGTCGTCCCCCACAACCCCCCGACCTTACCATAAAATCAGTGCCCATGAAATGATGCTGTTTCCCAACTGCTTCTTGTCTTAGTCTCGTTCACTTCGGCCAGAAAGAGACCCCATTCCCAGCTGGAAGGTCTCCAAATACGAGAGAGTAGAAAGCGGCAGGGCTGCCCTGACTCCGGAAGAGGCAGGAGAAAGAGACGGTGCCCAGAACAGCTTACGTTGCCCACGGAAGCTGATCAGTCGGCGTCACGACAGACACGGCTTCCCCAAGAGAGCCCAGGTTTGCAAACCCTGCCAAGGTCGGATTGTGCAAGTGCAGCCGCGGAGGAGCTTCCCGGGCTCTCGTCAGGGCAATGGCAAGGTATAGATTTGAGATTGAGAAAGCAGTTCTTACCTGCCGGCATGTGCCCGGCACCATCCGGGCTGTCTTCTCCAATCCTCGCAATACTCGGAGGTGGAGAGTTAGCCCGCTTTGGAAATGAAGAGCCTACAATTCGCCCGCTGAGGTTGCCCAGCTGGGTTGCAGACCAGGACTGATTCCGCTCCGGGTCTTCCCCTCTGAGTGCCTGATGCCCTTCTTCAGGCCACACGGCTCCCCTGCCCTGCACAAAATTAATAACTTGGAGAAAACCTATCCCTTTTGTCTTTTGAGGGATGTACTTAGCCTTTGCTTCCACAGAAGATAGGCAAAATATTTGCTTCACTGTTCAAACACGTTCAAGTTGAGAACTTATCTTTCCAGGTAACTTCAGGCTGTCTGGATGCCGGAGGGGAATGTTTCGACCACAAAAGATGCCTGAGCGGGACAGGGTCACCACGAGAGTGAAGGGGACTGCTGCCCCCCCCCCCAACTCTTTTCCCATCCACTCAGCGCCCCTTTTAAATCCAAATTCAAGTACTGTTTTTTGAACGCTGACTATATGTCAGGCATAAACACTTATATTAATTTGTTTTGCAACCTTCCAACTATCCCATGAAAAGGGTGGCAACAGCCCTACCATCACCTAGGCCTGAAGTGAGGTTCAGGAAAGGGATTGCTTTTGGCGACTGAGTTCGGGTCAAACATGTGTTGACCACAGGCTATTTCCCACCTCCACACCTGCCCCCATCACCCCGGCACCTGTTTCTTATTCTGCCCACCACAACCTCATCTCTAATACAGTTGATGAGCTCAGAGTCTCATCTACCTACCATCCCCTCCCCCACTATATCTGAGCTCCCTTATTCTGCCCCCAAATCTCCCGTCCAACTCCTTGGTCCCCCTACAGCAAGGGTTCCCAAACCTTATTGTGCTTGAAAATCACCTGAAGAGCTTGCCCAGTCTCCTCTGCCCATCCCCAGAGACTCGGTTCAGTAGGTCAGGGTGGGACTTGAGGCTCTGCTCGTCTCTGACAGGCTCACAGGTGATGCCAGTGCTGCTGGTCTAGAGGCCACCCTTTGAGAACCACTGCCAACCGGACTTGTAGGCTCTCTGCTACTCACTACCAGAGGCCCTGCTCCTCTCTGGCAGGCAATGAGCTGGGTCACAGCCCCTGTCAGCCTGGCCCTCGTGCTCACCAGGACCGCCAGGCAGGTGTGTTCTGACCCCATATGTTCTGGCTTGGTTTCCTTGAAAAGCCTCCAATCTCACAGGCTTCCTCTTTACTCCCGAAGGGAGCTTGGAATAGCTCTGCTTAAGAGCATTTTCTCAGTGTGGCATGGTAGAAGCTCCAAGGATCTTAGAGTTCGGCTTCCACTGCAGGATGTAGTTTTGAGCAAATTATATACCTCTGATTACTCAGTCTCAAAACTGGCATTAAAATATTTACCTTAGGTGGCGCCTGGGTGGCTCAGTGGGTTAAGCCGCTGCCTTCGGCTCAGGTCATGATCTCTGAGTCCCGCATCGGGCTCTCTGCTCAGCAGGGAGCCTGCTTCCTCCTCTCTCTCTGCCTGCCTCTCTGCCTGCTTGTGATCTCTCTCTGTCAAATAAATAAATAAAATCTTTAAAAAAAAAAAATATTTACCTTATAAGACATGGTCAAGACCAAAAGAAAGAGCCCAGTAATATGCTTCCTGCAGAACAGATGATTCCCAGCCCAGGGTAGATGCCTGGGCATCCTCTTCTTTCTTCTCTGGGACTGTGCGCAGTTGCTGAGACGGTGAAGAAAGACAGCAGTCTCCTAATGGCCATGTTCAAGGCATGTTTCAGAAACAGTCCGTGTGCCTTCCCTCCTGATCACTTTACCACTTGGGTACAGAGTGAGGGAATTTCGATTCTGCCACACACTTGCTGGACACTTAAAGAGGGAGTCAGAAGGCAGGACCCTTAATGTGAGGTGAGCCGGAGAGGTCAGAGATTCACTCTTTGTCCTTGGCCCTCCTCCCTGAGGACGTGTGGGGACCTCAACCCGAGGGGGTGCCCTGGTTTAGCCCCAAGAAAGAACATTTCTTAGGCGTTTTAATTTTTTAAAATCCCTTAGCCTCTGAAATTTTGTAAATATTTACATGTGTTGTACATTTTTTTATTCTTTTAATTTCTGATTTGTACTCTTTTGTGGAATATTTATTTTCTCTGCTTTCTTTGTTTTAGTTTTTGCCAGATTCATCCAACTACCTTTTTGCTTCTTCATTGTCTGCTTATTTTAATTTCACGTATCTCATGGGCAGTTTGTCTTTTAATTTTTTATTATATATACAATATAAGACTGTATCAGAGAAAGCACATATCACAAACAAGCAAAATGAATAATTTAAAAATAACAAAAAAACAATTAAAAAAATCATACTCCCACTCACCCAAAGATAATCACACATGACACCTATGTATACATTTCCATACTATTGTCCTGGCAAAATATTCTAAATTTCCTTAGTTTGCCTATTTTTATCCTTTTTAACTATGTATGTCCTTTAACTATGTATTGTCCTTTTTCTAATTCTCTGGCTTAGCTTTCTCACCTTCAACCTCTTGGTTTTACTGTCTACGTCATATTTCGGTTTTCGTTAACGTGACACATGGTTAGCTTTTTAATAGTTTTCTCATACTATTTATGTTCACTCCAGATTTTAAGTATAGTCCTTGTTATTACTTTAATTGAATTTTTCATTGGCTTTGCTTGTTTTTAATTAGGAGGTTTTATTTTTTCAAATTGTCTCATTCTGTGTCTATGAATGACCCACAGAAAGATTCCCCACATAGAACTGTTGACGACTCACACGGCAACAGTCCTTCAAGCTCCTCAATACAGATCATATTCCCTCTCAAAGCTGAATCACTGTAAATCATTAACATTTGTTTGAAGCAAGTAAGGAAAGCCAGGATTATAATAATTTTACTCAGGCAGGCAGCACAGTTGGGCCACTAAAGCAATGTGACTTCCGTCCACATCTCTTCCAACCCCACGAATAGGAGTGACATGACCCAACATTTATAATGTATACGACATGTACAATCACAGGCATTTGGAAAGAATGGGTTGCTTCACAACACAGTGCAGAGGAGAGAAGGAGGCTCCACTCAAGGAAGAGTTTCAGGTAAAACGTCTCCTATTTGAACAAGGACCCTGATGATACTGAACTTTCCAATGATACTCCATGAACAGAGTTATTGTGACTGGCTCCTCAACCAAGATTTTGGAATCCTACATCCACTTGTCTCCAAACTACTATCAACAATATGAACATCATTTATTTAAGCACAGTTCCGAGAACCTTTAGTATCTGAGTCTCCCCAACTCTACCTCTTTATTAAGAAAACCAAAGATAAGTTAATGTGGGCATGAATGTCCCTTAAGGGTCTAGAGCCCACAATGACTGCTTTGTAAGTTTAATATTTTAGAAATATCCACCTACATCCTATTAAAGGAAGGAGACAACACAGAAATAAGATTCTCTGGTACTGCTGCACTTATTTCTCCTCCAGGATCTCGTAAGGAGCTGCTTACAAGTCCAGCTCCTAATTAAACCGTAAACCTTTCAAAGGCAGTCCTTCTGGTCTTCATTCATAATTATTTGTCTTTCCATTTTAGTCATCTTTATATGCCCAAAACCCAACATCGCTCACACATTATTAAAATAATGTCCTTTATGTCATATTCTTTCTCTCTATGGAGGCAAAGGAGCTGCTCATAAGTTCCTTGCGTGTGGCCGTGTTATTGGTTCTCATTAAGTTGGAAACAGAAGTCCACTAGCTTTCTGCCTCTCAGAGCAGCAGCACATTCCCAGGCCTCTTAGCAATTACACAGAAATCACTCAGTATCTGATTCCATCTCCTCACCACCAACAACTGTTCTACAACCTCCTACCTTAAGGAAGCTCAGATGTGATAACGTGGTCCTTCCCAAGCCAACACCACTGGCCTGACTTCCTCCCTAGCCTTTCCTGCCCCCTGCCACCACCCCCAGAGCCAAGTTCATTGATGCTGTGTTTCCTTTGCAATGCACTGTTTTCTCTACCCATGATGACCTTCCTCATCTTCATCTAGTAAACTCATCAGACTCAACATCATGTTAAATAATTCTCCTCCATACATAATTCATGCTCCCTTCTATGAGTTCCCATAAGGTTTGGTAATGTTATTATTTGTTTACAAGTTTTGTCTCTGAAGAAGCACCTCTGAGGGTATTCATCTCTTTTTTTAATAAGGGTACTCATTCCTGGAAAGGTCAGAGGCTTAATAAGCTATTGTACCAAGTCTGTGGGTCCCCAGAAATGCAAACCACCAACTTTAGGTAAAGTTGATACCTTTATCCTCCTTAGCTATATCTTCAATGGAGACAGAGGGACATACGTATTTATTTATTCAGCCGGTAGGTATCAAAAACCCCTAATGCGTGCCACCCACGGCCCCAGGTGCTGGGGATAGAGCCGAAAGCCAGGGGCCCATGGCCTGAGAGAGAAAATAACAAAGAGCCTTTACAGGAGAGTCCCCTCAGCAAAACACTAGCGGGAGTTAGTTAGACCTTAGCCCCATTATTTTACCAGAGAATTTGCAGAAAAGTGACGCACAAATAAGCTTTGGGTTGAAAAAGAGAACCCAAAGCAATTTTAACCAGGAAAATACTGCACTCTCCTTCTCTAGCTTTGCCTCACTTGGCTAAATGACATGTGTCATTTACAGTTAAAGGATGAACTGTTGAAGAACTGTTCACTATTTCATGAGATTTTTTTTTCCTACTATTTTCTTTGGGAGACTTTGACTTTGAAGCCTCCGGCTGCGAGACCTTTATGCTGTGCAGGAGAGGATCAGGCCAATTGACTTCTGAAGCCGGGATGCAAGCGCCCAGCATTGTATGGAGTTTCTGAGCCTTGATTCCCTTGATGACCTGAAAATCAGCCTTGTGTGAAAGAAGTCACATGCAAAACACAGCAATGCTTTGCAAAGCACTGGACAGGAAGTGAGTGTGATGTGCTCCCTAGCTTGGAAATGGCTGAAAAGGTTTGAAGTACGCGGCAGAGCATAACCCATGGATGCCAAACACTGTCCCCTCACAGCCGACAGAACTGGTGCCAAAGGGAAACCCTCACCCCACACGACCCTCCACTTTGGACAGCCTGACACAGTCCTAAATGGAGAATTCATCTCCTGCCACCCAGGTAGGAGCTTCACTGGACCAAATGCAAAGATGTTTCCATGGGAAAAGGCATCTGAGCCATGTGGCAGTCCAATCAGACTGCTCAGCCCAGGCTCTCCTCTAGTTCCGACTTCTGTGCCTGCGTGTCTCCTGGCCTACGTGCTCGGGACGTGAAGCTGCTCATTGTCCACATTCATCCCTCAAAGCGTGAGCTTCAGCCTTCTCACTTACCTGTGCTTTCCAGGGCGATGACACTCCATCCAGCTGCTCATGTAAAGGCGAGTACATTGTTTTGTTTTGTTTTGTTTTACTGCAGTTACAGTCATCAAGAAAAAAGAATAAAAAGGGAAACTATTATAAAACTATATTGCCTATTCAGTGAAAATGCGTTGTCTTTTATTTTCGTTCTTTTCACCTACATTCACTCAAAAGACACAACAAACAGAATCAGAGAGCTAATTTTGTATGCTTTCAGTACAGGGACGGAACATACTGAAAACAAAAATAAATAAATACAATGTGAACTATTTTTTAAAAAGCCAAAATATGGGGCACCTGGATGGCTCAGTCGTTAAGTGTCTTCCTTCAGCTCAACTCATGATCCCAGGGTGCTGGGATCGAGCTCCCTGTTCAGGGGGAAGTGTGCTTCTCTCTCTCCCACTCCCCCTGCTTGTGTTCCCTCTCTCTGTGTGTCTCTCTCTGCCAAATAAATATATAAAATCATAACCCCCCCAAAAAAAAAGTTTTAAAAAGCCAAAAACTTACCAGAATGTTAACCCTTATCCTAGACATTGAATTAAATTAAAATCATTTCAAACAAACTCTCAACAAGACCAATCAACCTGTTCCTCATGACCTGTAAACAATGGTCAGCCACAACCTCCCTGGCATGAATGTGGCAGTATAAGCACTGACAGAGAGCCTATCAGGACCAAATTTACTGAAAAGATAGGGAATTCCTTATGTGGTAGCCCATAGAGCTGAAATTAAAAAAAAAAAAAAAAAAAAGTAGCAGAATTCTTAGGACCTCATGATATCCAGTATTGAATTAAAGTATCTGATCTGGTGTCGTCATATCCATGTTTCCTTAAGCATTTGAAGTGTTCTGCTACATATTTTTACCTTTAACAGTTGAACATGGAAACCCAAACTAACCCAGCTTTTTAACTGATCTCAGGTAGCTCTGAACACCAATTCAAAAACTGCTCAGAGTTCGCTTCTATTTGGAACATTCGGAACCACAGAACAACATATGTGGTTATTACTTTATCTAGAATGCCCTTCTTCTCTTGTAAATGAACAATAACCATAACACCACACATTTGCTTGCCACTTTACAATTCATAAAGTAGTTTTACATACATCCTATCTTCCACGAGGCTGTTCCAGTAAAGCAGGACCCAGTTGTCTTATTCAGGGCTTTATCCCTCCTGCCTGGGGCAGTTAAACACTAACTATTTTTATATGAATAATTTCATTCAAGTAGGTATACCAGCTATAAATATCCTTATTCTAGAGATGAGAGGAATTAAATGATACGTACACAGAAGTAAAATAGTGGTCAAGCTGGTATTGGGACCAGGCCTTTTGGTCCCATTTCCTTTGCCCTTGACAACACTACGTCATCAAGCATATTTTTTCAGTAATTGTTAATCCACACACTGTTAGGTTTTTTTTTTTTTTTTTGTAATGGTATCACTGGATCCAAGTGAAAACTGTATGGGGTTTTCACTTGGATCCAGTGAAAACTGGAAAATGGGAAAGCTAAAGTTTATAAATAGCTTTCCCATTTTGTTAATGTGAAAAGTGAAACTCAGTAGGGTCAGGGTCCCAGTCACTACCAGTCTCATTCCTCTTGCCGGGCCTCCAAGAGGCAGCCCTCTCATTTCTGCATTTAAGGTACTGCCTCTCCCTTCCAAGGGCTCATCTTCCTGTGACAGGCTCAGATATGTGCACCGCTGACCATATGATAAACCCAATCTTGACAAACACAAAAATGGGACACAAAGGAGGCAGAGTTCTGTCAGTCCAACAAGAAACTAAGGAGGGGACTTTTGCATAGGGACACAAAGTACAATACTGATTCTGACTCCAATTTACGTTTTAATCATGACTAAAACACCTACTTTTGATTTCTGAGCCTATAAAAAGGGGGGAAAAATAAACAGGAGGGTGAACTTTATTTAATCCAGTTTTTTAAATTTAGACTCTATCCTTTCCAGCTTAAATTTAAATAAACTAAAAGCTATTTAATTTCTGATCAGATGTTACTTAGATTTTTGTTATGATCATTTTATCATATTTACAAATGCCAAATCATTATTTGGTATGCCTGAAACTAATGTAATGTCATATGTCAATTAAACCTCAATTTAAAAAAATTATTTTCTGACTTTTAGTCAGACCTGTGTCCTTGTAACACAAACCAGTTCATCTAACCCTCACTAACAGAACTCTCATCTTGTTCAGAAGCAATGTGCCCATTTACCATATGCCTTTAAAAAAAAATCACCTTAGACTTGTCCCTACCCAGATCAGTTAGATTAAAAACTGCCCATTTTTTTCCTCATCAGAATGAGACAGCTGGGTTTATTTCATTTAATAACGATAATGATGTTATCTCTATAACTTTCTTATAGTGAATTAAGGCACTTCCATTTTCCCTATCTAGAGTCAATTAACAACTGTCTGTAGAGAATTTCTAATTTAATGTGAAATAGCCTGAAATTTCCCCACAACTTCTGAGGTTAATAAACTGTGCACAAAATTCAGGAGCACTAAAAATAAAGTTAACATCACCTTTTTTTTCTTGGAAGGAAGTGAGTGAAAAAAGAGAGAGCAATTGGTTTAATAGATGATTATTTTTAATTGGAGAAAAGATGCCATGTTCGAGGGAAACTGAAATGCTTCTTAGCAGCTACCAATATAAGCTACTGCAGTGACATGTATATTTTGTAAAATATATAATAGGAAATGAATGCAATGGTTATTTTTAAAAAGGTGTTTTGTGGGGGTTAGAATGTTACTTCCTGAAAAAGAAGGAGCACTGGAGTTTGAAACTGACTACTTTGTCACTAAATTACTTTGACAGTTTCAATGGACCGAATTTGTAAATGACATGAAACAGCTACTACAAGAACAAAATTGTCTGATTCCTGTTACTTTGTGGTTGTTCTGTCTTTCAGTGACAAAGGCATTTTCTAGAAGTCACTGAGAATCATGTATGAACACATTAAGTTGTTTTCCACCATGAAAAACAGATCAAAAGGACTCCCTGAAGCCATGTCTGTCCTTTATTTCTGCTAGTATAATTACTAATCTACTTGGTGGAATACTGGTATTTTACTTCTTTCTAGGCTCATGATTATATTACTATGTTTAACCTCCTGTCTAAAATGCCAGCAGTAGGCTAGAAGAACTCAGTGACTTTGGTCATAATAAAAATTTTAAATTAAGAGTGACATACAGATCTCATGGCATGGCAGAAACAGGAAAAGGACTAGGAGCAGGCTCATTTCTATATGAGCTATAGCAAGTTGCAAACAACGAGGCTGTGGTATCTTTGAATAAAGAAATAAAAGAAAAAGTGGTCTTTGGAGGAAATCCTTAAAATTTAGAAAAAAAAATAAGTTTCTCACTCTGACACTATTGAATGTAATCTATTTTATCACAGTGATATTGTTGTAACAATATTAGTCATTGTCATGTGTAGTCCCAATACAGAAAAAGAGAGCAGTTGGGGGGAAAGATGCACCAACAGCTACACCCATGGTATTACACATGGGAGTGGTCCTCGACCTTTTCAAATGCCACGCAATTTGATGCTTGTCCCACAAGAAAGCTGTCCCATTGCTCAAAAGACACCTGCATGTGAATCCCTCAGGTGCTTGTTAAACACACAAATTCCTCTCCACCCTGAGGGAATCACAATCTCTGTAGATGGGAGTCCAGAAATCTACACTTAACACACTCTTCATACAACCTTCACAGGAAAATCTGAGGGCGAGTGGACTCAAAATGAACCCAAAGTTGTTCATACTATCTCTAGTCCACAAAGGAGAACAAGATGCTTGCTTCTGACTCCGACCAGGAACTAAATGTTGACGTACATCTTAAGCTTGATAGGAAGTATTCATTTTCCATTTCAGATAGAAAGCATGATGAGGTGGGGGCAGGGTGACAAACCATCAGGACCATTGGAGGTCTTAAAAGCAGAGTCCCTGTGCTCCTCGAGATGGTTAAAGTCAAGACTGCTAACCACTCGGAGGTAATCACTTGGAGGGGAAGCACCTCTCTATGCAAAGAGCACAGAGAAATGCCCGCAGGTCTGTAGGAGCCCCTCAGTAGAGGCATGCTTCATATAGAAATGGATAATTAGAGAGTGCATGTTCAATTAAATTTGGAGATCTATGAGGTACTAAGAAATATACAGAGTGCTAAAAGGCTGTGTACAGAAACATTTGTTATTGCTAAGTATGAAAAAAAGAACTCTTTTGAAGTCTGAAGTCTAGAGTGCATCTTTTTTTTTTTTAAGATTTTATTTATTTGACAGAGAGAGATCACAAGTAGGCAAAGAGGCAGGCAGAGAGAGAGTGGGAAGCAGGCTCCCTGCCGAGCAGAAAGCCTGATGCGGGGCTCGATCCCAGGACCCTGATATCATGACCTGAGGAGCCAAAGGCAGAGGCTTAACCCACCGAGACACCCAGGCACCCCTAGAGTGCATCTTTAATGCTACTTTAATGGAGGTAGCATCTTGGATTTGGTGACTATTGTTTAATCTAACTTTTTTTTTTAAATAAAAATAACTTAGTTACAAATAACATAGGCTCTTAACATGGATTTAATGGTGGTGGAAGAAATGGGATTACTGCTTAGCAAATGAATAAAGATATATTTCAGAAATGCCATTTTGAGCAATAATCCCAACCAAAACCCCATTCTGCAAAGCACACATTCAAAGGTACCAGTTCTGGAAAGCTGTGACATTATATTGTGTTTGTTTCTAATGGGGGAGACAACGCTATTTTGTTTTCTCACTTAAATCATTGGATATAGAAGCAGTGCACAATATTGAGAGATAAAAACTCTCAGACAATTAAAATTTGCTCAGATAATCAAAAAACAGCTATCAAACTTTCAGGTCCTAATAATTTTTTCTTGAGCTTGCAATAAAGAATACCTGAGTAACAGATAGACCATATACCTCATATCTTAATTTCACATCTGAAAGGAAGGAATCCAGCCTATTGCTACAACTTATACAAATATTCTTTAATGTCTTCCCAGGAAATACATAAAGACATATTCTAACTATAACGTGATTTTTATAACACTCCCAGTAGTTTTAGGATGAGCTATAGAATATACAAAAGCAAGAAATATAATACATTCAGTGATTTTTTAAAAATGACTACTATGTTTCTAGATGGCGTTTTCTACATACTTGACATACTTCAGTGAACAGCAAAAAGAGTCAAAAATTGTGCCTCCATGCTACTCAAAAAAAAGAATAAAAATAATTTAAAAAGTGAATTATGCAATATATAAGACTGTGATTAGTACTGTGGAAAAAAATAGAGCAGAGCAATAGGGTTTGGGAGTGAGAGGGTGGGGAGACAGGTCACAGTGTAAATAGGATTTTCAGGATAGTCCCAAATAAAAAGGTAAAAGTTTGAGCACAGACTTGAAGGAGGTGAGGTCCTTAAAAAAACAGACATTTATGGAAAAGAATGCTTCACACAGCAAGAAAGTCTAATTGGTACAAGGAACACAGAGAGGTCAATGCAGAAGTGGCAGGAGCTAAGGAGGAATGGAAGGATATTAGAAGAGTCACAGGGAGGGATTGGCAGACCATGTAGATCCTTGCAGTCCATTTCAAAGACTTGGTTTATCCTATGAGAAAGATGGGAAACCACTGAAGAGGTTTTTGTTTTTGTTTTTGTTTTTGAGACAGAGAGGGAGAACACACATGTGTCTGCTCACACACACCCACGCGCACGCGCGTGAGTGAGCAGGGGCAGAGCAGAGGGAGAGAGAGAATCCCAAGAAGACACCCCACTCAGCAGGGAACTTCAAATAAGGCTTAATCTCACAACCCTGAGATCATGACCTGAGCTGAAATCAAGAGTCAGTCACTCAACTGACTAAGCCACCTAGGCACCCTGTCACTGAAGATGTTTGAACAGAAATGATAGAACTACACACATAGCTAGTCCTATGACCCGAAAGCAGTGCAGCCTAGACTTTAGGGACATGAGCTTTAAGAGTCAAATAGAGTTGAGTTTGTATTTTTGCTCTAATGCTTACCAGCTGCCTAATTCGTGTCCAATTTTCTCATCTACAGAAACGGTTAATCCTCGCTTCAGAGGGTGCTTGTAAATATTTACCGAGGTAATATTTAAACTGCCTATTTTAGAGATTGTGTTTTTCAAGATAATAGCAAAAAAGTTTTTTCTGTCCTTTCTTCTTGTAAAAATTACAGCCAGGTGACATAATAAGAGAAATCTCTTCCACAATATAAAGATCAAAAGTAGATGGGGGGGGGGTGAAGTAGATGGGGAAATCATAAATAACCAAGAGAAGACACAGTTCAGGCGTAAGAATCTATGAAGGGAGAGTGTTCTCATTTTCATGCTAGCCTTCCCCACACTATTGTACCCCTGCCCAGTCCACTCCTGGATATTAAGAAATAAATATTAATGCAAAACTCCTTGATCACTCTTACTACAACCTCCACTGTACTTAACAGTGGATTTCCCCTATGTTTATTATTTTTTTTTACTTTTTTGGGGGGGTTTTTTTTTTTGAAAGTCATTCTTTCATCTTTATTTTTATTTTTAATTTTTTAATAAACATATAATGTATTTTTATCCCCAGGGGTACAGGTCTGTGAATCACCAGGTTTATACATTTCACAGCCCTCATCATAGCACATACCCTCCCCAATGTCCATATCCCCACCACCTTCTCCCGTACCCCCTCCCCCAGCAATCCTCATCTGTTTTTTGAGATTGAGTCTTTTGTCGTTTGTCTCCCTCCCGATCCCATCTTCTTTCATTTTTTCTATTCCTAACCCCAAACCCCCATATTGCATCTCCACTTCCTCATATCAGGGAGATCATATGATAGATGTCTTTCTCTGATTCACTTATTTCACTCAGCATAATACCCACTAGTTCCATCCATGTCGTTGCAAATGGCAAGATTTCATTTCTTTTGATGGCTACATAGTATTCCATTGTATATATATACCACATCTTTTTTTTGTCTTTATTAAGATATAATTCACATACCATATAATTCACCTATTTAAAGTGTATAACTCAATGATTTTTTAGTATATTCATAGAGTAGTCAACCACTACCATAATCAATTTAAAACATTTTCATCACCTCAAAAATAAACCCTGTATCCATTAATTATTGCCCCCATATTTCCCACATACTCTAACCCTAAGCAACTACTAATCATCTTTTATCTCTATAGATTTGCCTCTTCTGGACATTTCAAAAAAGCAGTCCTACAATATATGGTCTCTTGTGACTGGCTTCTTTGAAAACATGTTTTCTTTTCTTTCTTTCTTTTTTTTTAAATTTTTTATTTTTTATAAACATATAATATATTTTTATCCCCAGGGTTACAGGTCTGTGAATTGCCAGGTTTACACACTTCACAGCACTCACCAAAGCACATATCCTCCCCAATGTCCATAACCCCACCCCCCTCCTCCCAACCCCCCTCCCCCCAGCAACCCTTAGTTTGTTTTGTGAGATTAAGAGTCATTTATGGTTTCTCTCCCTCCCAATCCCAACTTGTTTCATTCATTCTTCTCCTACCCCCTTAATCCCCCATGGTGCATCTCCACTTCCTCATATCAGGGAGATCATATAATAGTTGTCTTTCTTGACTTATTTTGCTAAGCATGATACCCTCTAGTTCCATCCACGTCATTGCAAATGGCAAGATTTCATTTCTTTTGATGGCTACATAGTATTCCATTGTATATATATACCACATCTTCTTGATCCATTCATCTGTTGATGGAAATGTAGGTTCTTTCCATAGCTTGGCTATTGTGGACATTGCTGCTATAAACATTTGGGTACACGTGCCCCTTCGGAGCACCATGTTTGTATCTTTAAGATATATACCCAGTAGTGCAATCGCTAGGTAATAGGGTAGCTCTACTTTCAGTTTTTTGAGAAATCTCCACACTGTTTTCCAGAGTGGTTGCATCAGCTTGCATTCCCACTAACAGTGTAAGAGGGCTCCCCTCTCTCTGCATCCTCACCAGCATCTGTCATTTCTTGACTTGTTAATTTTAGCCATTCTGACTGGTGTGAGGTGATATCCCATTGTGGTTTTGATTTGTATTTCCCTGAATCCGAGTGATGTGGAACATTTTTTCATGTGTCTTTTGGCCATCTGGAAGTCTTCTTTGCATAAATGTCTGTTCATGTCCTCTGCCCATTTCTTGATTGGATTATTTGTTCTTTGGGTGTTGAGTTTGCTAAGCTCTTTATAGATTTTGGATACCAGCCCTTTATCTGATATGTCCTTTGCAAATATCTTCTCCCATTCTGTCAGTTGTCTTTTAATTTTGTTGACTGTTTCCTTAGCTGTGCAAAAGCTTTTGATCTTGATGAAATCCCAATAGTTCATTCTTGCCCTTGCTTCCCTTGCCTTTGGCGATGTTCCTAAGAAGAAGTTGCTGTGGCTGAGGTTGAAGAGGTTGCTGCCTGTGTTCTCCTCAAGGATTTTGATGGATTCCTTTCGCACATTGAGGTCCTTCATCCATTTTGAGTCTATTTTCATGTGGGGTGTAAGGAAATGGTCCAATTTCATTTTTCTGCATGTGGCTGTCCAATTTTCCCAGCACCATTTATTGAAGAGGCTGTCTTTTTTCCATTGGACATTCCTTCCTGCTTTGTCGAAGATTAGTTGACCATAGAGTTGAGGGTCTATTTCTGGGCTCTCTATTCTCTATACTCTCTTCTCTGTTCCGTTGATCTATGTGTCTGTTTTTGTGCCAGTACCATGCTGTCTTGATGATGACAGCTTTGTAATAGAGCTTGAAGTTCAGAATTGTGATGCCACCAACTTTGGCTTTCTTTTTCAATATTACTTTGGCTATTCGAGGTCTTTTCTCGATTATTTGTTCTATTTCTTTGGGGAAAAAGGATTGTATTTTGATAGGGATTGCATTAAATGTGTAGATTGCTTTAGGTAGCATAGACATTTTCACAATATTTGTTCTTCCAATCCAGGAGCATGGAACATTTTTCCATTTCTTTGTGTCTTCCTCAATTTCTTTCATGAGTACTTTATAGTTTCTGAGTATAGATTCTTTGCCTCTTTGATTAGGTTTATTCCTAGGTATCTTATGGTTTTGGGTGCAATTGTAAATGGGATTGTCTCCTTAATTTCTCTTTCTTCTGTCTTGTTGGTATAAAGAAATACAACTGATTTCTGTGCATTGACTTTATATCCTGACACTTTACTGAATTCCTGTACAAGTTCTAGCAGTTTTGGAGTGGAGTCTTTTGGGTTTTCCACATATAGTATCATATCATCTGCGAAGAGTGATAGTTTGACTTCTTCTTTGCTGATTTGGATGCCTTTAATTTCTTTTTTGTTGTCTGATTGATGAGGATAGGACCTCTAGTACTATGTTGAATAACAGTGGTGATAACGGACATCCCTGCCATGTTTCTGACCTTAGGGGAAAAGATTTCAGTTTTTCTCCATTGAGAATGATCTTTGCGGTGGGTTTTTCATAGATTGCTTTGATAATATTGAGGTATGTGCCCTCTACCCGTACACTTTGAAAAGTTTTGATCAGGAAGGGATGCTATACTTTGTCAAATGCTTTTTCAGCATCTATTGAGAGCATCATATGGTTCTTGTTCTTTCTTTTATTAGTGTATTGTATCACATTGATTGATTTGCAGATGTTGAAACAACCTTGCAACTCTGGAATAAATCCCACTTGGTTGTGGTGAATAATCCTTTTAATGTACTGTTGGATCCTATTGGCCAGTATTTTAGTGAGAATTTTCACATCTGTATTCATCAAGGATATTGGTCTGTAATTCTCTTTTTTGATGGTATCCTTGTCTGGTTATTATAAAATGAGTTTGGAAGTTTTCCTTCCATTTCTATTTTTTGGAACAGTTTCAGAAGAATAGGAATTAATTCTTCTTTAAATGTTTGGTAGAATTCCCCTGGGAAGCCGTCTGGCCCTGGACTTTTGTTTGTTCGGAGATTTTTGATGACTGTTTCAATCTCCTTACTGGTTATGGGTCTGTTCAGGTTTTCTATTTCTTCCTGATTCCGTTGTAGTAGTTTATATGTCTCTAGAAATGTATCCATTTCTTCCAGATTGTCGAATTTGTTGGTGTAGAGTTACTCATAGTATGTTCTTATAATTGTTTGTATTTCTTAGGTGTTGGTTGTGATCTCTCCTCTTTCATTCATGATTTTATTTATTTGGGTCCTTTCTCTTTTCTTTTTGATAAGTCTAGCCAGGGGTTTATCAATCTTATTAATTCTTTCAAAGAACTAGCTCCTAGTTCCGTTGATTTGTTCTATTGTTTTTTTGGTTTCTATTTCATTGATTTCTGCTCTGATCTTTACATTTCTCTTCTCCTTCTGGGTTTAGGCTTTCTTTGTTGTTCTTCCTCCAGCTCCTTTAGGTGTAGGGTTAGGTTGTGTATTTGAGACCTCTCAGGACTGCCTTTGTTGTGTCCCACAGATTTTGAACCATTGTGTTTTCATTATCATTTGTTTCCATGAATTTTCAATTCTTCTTTAATTTCCTGGTTGACCAATTCATCTTTTAGAAGGATGCTGTTTAGTCTCCATGTATTTGGGTTCTTTCCAAATTTCCTCTTGTGATTGAGTTCTAGCTTCAGCACATTGTGGTCTGACAATATGCAGGGAATGATCCCAATCTTTTGATACCAGTTGAGACCTGATTTATGACCGAGGATGTGGTCTATTCTGGAGAATGTTCCATATGCACTAGAGAAGAATGTGTATTCTGTTATTTTTGGATGGAATGTTCTGAATATATCAGTGATGTCCATCTGATCCAGTGTCATTTAAGGACTTTATCTCCTTGTTGACCTTTTGCTTGGATGATCTGTCCATTTCAGTGAGGGGAGTATTAACATCCCCTACTATAATTGTATTATTGTCGATGTGTTTCTTTGATTTTGTTATTCATTGGCTTATATAGTTGGTTGCTCCCATGTTAGGGGCCTAGATATTTTAAATTGTTAGATCTTCTTGTTGGACAGATCCTTTGAGGATGATATAGTGTCCTTCCTCATCTCTTATTATAGTCTTTGGCTTAAAATCTAATTGATCTGATATAAGGATTGCCACTCCAGCTTTCTTCTGATGTCCATTAGCATGATAAATTGTTTTCCACCCCCTCACTTTAAATCTGGAGGTGTCTTCGGGCTTAAAATGAGTTTCTTGTAGGCAGCATATTGGTGGGTTTTGTTTTTTTTTATCCATTCTGATACCCTGTGTCTTTTGATTGGGCATTTAGCACATTAACATTCAGGGTAACTATCGAGAGATATGAATTTACTGCCATCGTATTGCCTGTAAGGTGACTATTACTGTATATTGTCTCTGTTTCTTTCTGATCTACTATTTTTAGGGTCTCTCTTTGCTTAGAGGACCCCTTTCAATATTTCCTGTAGAGCTGATTTGGTGTTTGCAAATTCTTTCAGTTTTTGTTTGTCCTGGAAGCTTTTTATCTCTCCTTCTATTTTCAAGGATAGCCTAGCTGGATATAGTATTCTTGGCAGCATGTTTTTCTTGTTTAGTACTCTGAATATATCATGCCAGTTCTTTCTGGCCTGCCAGGTCTCTGTGGATAAGTCTGCTGCCAATCTAATGTTTTTACCCTTGTATGTTACAGACCTTCCTTGTTACAGCCCTTCTTTTCCTGGGCTGCTTTCAGGATTTTCTCTTTGTCGCTAAGGCTTGTAAATTTTACTATCAGGTGATGGGGTGTGGACCTATTTTTATTGATTTTGAGGGGTGTTCTTTGCATCTCCTGGATTTTGATGTTTGTGCCCTTTGCCATATTAGGGAAATTCTCTACAATAATTATCTCCAATATACCTTCTGCTCCCCTCTCTCTTTCTTCTTCTTCTGGAATCCCAATTATACTAATGTTGTGTCACCTTATGGTGTCACTTATCTCTCATATTCTCTCCTCATGGTCCAGTATTCATTTGTCTCTCTTTTGCTCAGCTTCTTTATTCTCTGTCATTTGGTCTTCTATGTCACTAATTCTTTCTTCTGCCTCATTTATCCTAGCAGTAAGAGCTTCCACCTCATTAATAGCTTTTTTCATTTCAACTTGGTTAGATTTTAGTTCTTTTATTTCTCCAGAAAGGGCTTTTATCTCTCTGGAGAGGGTTTCTCTAATATCTTCCAAATCTTTTTTGAGCCCGGCTAGAACCTTGTGAATCATCATTCTGAACTCTAGATCTGTCATATTACCAATGTCCGTATTGATTATGTCCCCAGCCTTCAGTACTGCCTCTTGTTCTTTTTTTTTGTGGTGAGTTTTTCCGCCTTGTCATTTTGTCCAGATAAGATTTGCTTTCTCCTCCTCTGGAATTCCACGGTTCTCCTTGGTGAGTGAAGTTGGTCTTGGCTGGATTTCTTGTCAGTCTTCTGGGGGAGGGGCCTGTTGTAGTGATTCTCAAGTGTCTTTGCCCCAGGCGGAATTGCACCACCCTTACCAGGGGCCGGGCTAAGTAATCTACTCGGGTTTTTTTCTGGGAGCTTTTGTTCCCTGAGCACTTTCCGTAGAGTTCTGGAGAATGGGAGTGAAGATGGCGGCCTCCTAATCTCCGGCCCAGAGGAGCTGAGAGCTCGGGGTCCCATTACTCAGTGCGCCCTCAGAGAAAAGCACCCAACCGCTCCCGTCTTCCTGGCCTCTGGTCTCGCTTGGAGAAAAACACTCAATCGATCACACTTGGAGAAAAGCGCTTGGTCGCTTCCATCTCCCTGGCCTCCAGCCGTGTGCTTGGAGAAAAGTGCTCAGTCACTCTGTCTCCCTGGCCTCTGGCTGTGCTCCGAGCTCACTCAGCCTGTGCCCGGTTCAAGGTAACTCTGAGCTGAGAGCTCACTCCTCAGCTTTCTCGCTGTAGCTGGCTTCCCTGCTCTAATACCCGCAAGCTCTGCAACACTCAGACACCTCCGGTCCTTCTGTGATCCCACGGTGTCTATCAGCAGATACATGGGCAAATAAAATGTGGTCCAAACTTACAATAAAATATTATGCAGCCACAAAAAAGGAGTGGAGTACTGATACTTGCTATAACTGAAATGAATCTCAAAAGTATGTTAAGTGAAAGAAGCCAGACACAAAATTTCCCATATTTTGATTCTACTTGTGTGAAATACCCAGAGTAGAGAAGTCCAAACAGACAGAATATAAACTAGTAGTTACCAACAACTTATAGCAGAGGGAAGTATGGAGTAACTGCTTACTGAACAAGTAGTTTTTTCTTTTGAGATGACAAAAATATTTTGGAACTAGCTATAGATGGTGGTTGCACAATACCATGAAGGTACTAAATGCCCCTGAATTGTGCACTTTAAAATGGTTAATTTTATGTTTGTGAATTTCACCTAAATTTTTTTAAAAATGCTATATCACTAGAATTCCCAAACTAAAATGCAAAGAGAAAAACAAAATGAAAAAATAGGTACAGAACATCTAAGAACTGTGCAGTAATTTCAAAAGGAAAACGTAAGTATACATATATACATATGTATATGTGTATATATATACACACACTATATACATATGCATATATGTATGTATATGCATATATGCATATATATGCTTACATATATATATTATATATATATACATAATATATATGTATATATATAGAATACCAGAGGGAGAAAAGAGAGAGAACATAACAGAATATTCAAAATAATAATGGCTAAGAATTTTCCAAAATTAATGAGACACCAAACAACAGATACAAAAAACTCATGTAACATCAAACAAGTTACATGTTGAAAACCCTACCCTTACTATATCTCATTCAACTGAATACAATCAAGACAAAGATAAAATCTTGACAGAAAACAGAGTTTAGGAAACAACTACAAATACCTTATTTCTAGAGGAACAAGGATAAGAATTATAGTAGAAACCATGCAAGCAAAAAGAGAATAAGATGATATATTTAAAGTAGGGTTTTTTTTTTTTTTAAGTCACCAGCCTAGGATTCTATACCCAGCAAATGTAGCCACCAATAGTGAAGGAGAAATAGATTTTCTCAGATAAGCAAAACCTAAAGGACCTCATCAATAGCAGAACTGTCCTATAAGAAATGTTAAAAGAATTTTTCAAGGAGAAGAAAACTTGGATCTATTTCTCAAGGTCAGAAACTTGTATCAGTGTAAAGAAAGGAAGGGCACTGTGGAAGATAAATGAAGTTAAAATAAAATCTAATTACCTTATTCCTAATTTTTCTAGAATATAACTGTGTAAAGTAATAATGGCAACAATGTGTTGGGTGATTATACCATATGGATAAGTCAAATGAATGACAGCATTGTCAGAGAGATGGGAAGGAAAAATTGAGACTACTCTTTTATAAGGTACTATGTGTGAATTATTATAGGGTTACTTGGACTTAGATCAATTAAAAATAATAATTAAAATTGGAAACAATTATTTGCCTAAGGTGGCTGAAATATAATTCAATACAAGAAGTGAAAGATAGAAGCGAACTATATAATCCAGAAAAGAGAAGGTTCATGTGTACATATGTGTGTGATTAGGGGTGGAGGAGCAGGGAAGGGTACCATGGTAGAGAACAGAAAAATATGTGAAGATATCTTGTCAAAGAAGAATCAGGAATAGGAGTGCCTCGGTGGCTCAGTAGTTAATCATCTGACTCCTGGTTTTAACTCAGGTCATGATCTCAGGGTCCCATGTCAGGCTTAAGCCCCATATGGCGTTCTTTGCTCAGTGAAGAATCTGCTTGAGAATCCCTCCCCCTCTATCCTTCCCTCCTGCTTGTGCTCATGCACTTTCTCTCTCTCGGATAAATAACTAAAAATCTTAAAAAGAAATAAAAAGAAGAATCAGGCATACTCTTCATTGTTCCTGAGTACAGTAGTATCACAAATAATTAGGAGCTACAGAAAAGTAAATTCAGGTTAACAAAAAGATACACTTCCTAGGCATTAGAGCTGTCCAAAAAGGGTGCACTTCTTGGAAGGTAGTAATCCCTTCAAGAGTAGAATTTTTCAAGCACAGGCTGAAAGATTACTGGAAATGATACTGTAGACTGAATCCTTCATTGGACAAAAAAAGGGAGAGAGATAGGGGGAAAAATAGCCTTGAAAATTACTTGAAACTTTACAATTCTATGACCCTACCTTTTGAGGGAAAAAAAGCCATCCTGGATAAGTCTTACAAAACTTGGAGTTTTTCATCATTATCACAGTAAAGATGGCAGGGAAGCATCTGAATTTTAAGTACATTTTAACATGCTTAGGGTCTGGATTTCTTGGCTGCAGGCATCTAAATATGACTCTGGCTAATGTGGGACATTTTGGGAAGAACATCAGAGAAATTGTAGGCTTGAATTAAGGCTAGAGAACCCACCTTGGCAACAGTATTCCTCAAGGGAGCTCCAGAGAGCTAGGAAATAGGAACTGCTTCAGAACAAAAAGAGTAAAGTCAATTTTCCCCTGCTGTGATGAACATACTCCAACTATTATTTATTTTCAGCCTTCTTAAGATCCAAAACCTCCAGAAAAAAAAAGTGTTTGATTGCTTGTGTTTAGTTCCTGGACACACACTAGCTGTGAGGGGGTAGAGAAGGACAGCCTGGACTCTAGGGTTTCTGACCTTTATTAGGGGGCAAAGACTAGCTCTTTCTTAGAGTCATTCAGGAAAACAGAAGTCACACTAGTTATTTTCAAGATTTTATTTATATATTTGACAGGGTGAGAGAGAGAGCACAAAAAGGCAGTGGGAGAAGCAGGCCCCCAACAGAGCAAGGAGCTTAATGTGGGACTCAACCCCAGGACCCTGGGATCATGACCTGAGCCGAAGGCAGACACTCAACTGACTGAGCCACACAAGCACCCCACACATTGTTGTAACAGAGAGATTTTCATATAGGATATTGAAGGACTGAAAAGTCAAACAAAAATGCTGAAGAGAAACAGAGGTAATAAGTGAAGGAAACATTTTCCTTCCCAGAGCTGCCAGAGCAAAGAGAAGATGTTGGGTTATGCAAATCCAAAAGCTTAGAGAAACTGCACTGCTGAAGTCCAACTTCTAAGAAGGAAAGCAAGGTCCAGCTGCTGCTGTTCTCTTCAGAGCTCAAAGGAAGGTCTTGCACAAACTATGGAAAGAGTCTAGATGTCCATCAGCAGAAAAATGGATAAAGAAGATGTGGTATATATATATGCAATGGAATACTATGCAGCCATCAAAAAAACACAAAATCTTGCCATTTGCAATGACATGGATGAAACTAGCAGGTATTATGTTAAGTGAAATAAATCTATCAGAGAAAGGCAATTATCATATGATCTCACTGATATGAGACATTTGATAAACAAGACAGAGGACCATAGGGAAAGGGAGGGAAAAACGAAACAAGATGAAATCAGAGAAGGAAACAAACCATAAGAGACTCTTAATCTCAGGAAACAAAGTGAGGGTTGCTGGAGTGGAGGGGGTAGGAGAGATGGGGTAGCTGGGTGATGAACATTGGGGAAGGTATGTGTTATGGTGAGTCCTGTGAATTGTGTAAGACTGATGAATCACAGAGCTGTACCAATGAAACAAATAATGCAGTGTATGTTAATTTGAAAAAAAAAAAAAAAAAAGGAAGAAGGGCTGTAAATCTAGACACAGACCTCTGAGGAGGAGCGTTTTGCCAGGTTCTTGCTGATAGGCCTAAACCCAGGTCACAAAGTGCTGCAAGAAGGTGCACACTAGAATGACCAGCAGTTGTAGGGGTGAAACACCATTCCTGGGGCATTGAGGACAGGAAGAGCAAATAAGCCTCCTAGTCTCCACCTAAGGCCCTCTATAAACAGGAAGTCAGCTAGCAAGGGAGACATGGGAATTTGCATAATCCCAGCCCCAATTTCACAAGCCAGGTATAGCAACATGAAGGAGAGCTGACAGACTTAATCACTGATATGTCATTCCACCAAGACCAACACACTGATTGAAGGAATCATCCAGAGGAAATTGGGTTGCTTGGAAAAAAGCAAGGTGTTTTAGTTGCCCAGTGACCAAACAAGGGAACATGGGAACTCCAGAAGACTAGGAATAGCCACCTCCTAATAAAAGATAGCTACTTCTCATAGTTTCTTTTTTTTTTTAATTTATTTACAATTACTATTATTAATAGTTTCTTAAAAGGTGGCAAAAATATTCTGACTTTTTTTTAACTTAAGAGGTTGGCTCAGTAATAGTTTTTGGAGGAAAGTCTATAAATGATACAATACTTCACCCACTCAGTGTATGGCTCCAAGTATATGGAACACAGAGGTCAACGAGCAAGCATAAATTTGCAGAATTAAATGCTAATAGAGTTCATTCCTAAGTAACTGGTGATGGGCATTTTGCAGAGCATATGAGAAGAAAGGAAAATCTCCTTAGAAATAGGCACTGGAGGGACACCTGGGTGGCTCAGCCTGTTAAGTGTCCAACTTTTGATTTCGGCTCAGGTCATGATGTCGGGATCATGAGATTGAGCCCTGCATCAGGCTCCACAATGGGCATGGAGCCTACTTAAGATTCTCTCTCTCTCTCCCTATGCCTCACCTTGCCCCATGCTCACTCACTCACTCTGTCTTAAAAAAGGAAAAAAGAAAAAAAAGAAAGTCATTGGAATTCTGTACTAAAAAATTGGCTTTGGATCAATTACAGACTGACATAGCAAGAGTCCTCTGCAATTAATGTTAAAGGCTCTGAAAAAGGGCACAGCAAATGCAGGGCAGACAGGGACATGTGATCTGGGGACACGTGGAAAAGACAAGTTACAGAGACAACCAAATCTAACAAGGACAGAAGTAGCTCCTCTTCATCAGGCTAAGCATTCTACCTATCACCATAGAAGAATCCAAAGTTAATATCAAACTCAAAAGAATAAAATAAAAAATGTAAGTGCACGTATTAAACTAAAAATAATAAAATAAACTTAATGTCACCATCGCATAGTATAGGACTGGCAGCTATTAATATTTGTTTAAATTAAGTGTAATGGCGTGGCTCCCAAGCTAGTGCTAGACAGATGTGGTTTCAAGAGGGGCCTATGGCTCTAAGATGTACTCCCTAAAAGGAAAGTCTTCCGTGATCTGTCGGGCCCTTCAGGATTACATCAGCACATTAAATGGCAGGAGAGCCTTGCTGTAAAGAGAAATGCTTACCTTCAACTCAGTGTATCCTCCATTTATTTCAACTGAGAAGCCTGCTTTCAATAAGCTTCTCCCTGAATGTTTTTTGGTTTTTTTTGGTTGTTGCTGGTGGTGTTTTTTGTTTTTTTGGTTTTTTTTTTTTTTTTTTTTTTTTTCAGAAAACAGTTTGCAATATATTGTTATATATTCTTTGTAAAAAGTGTATAATTCCCCATCTTATAGAATAAACTCATTTCTTTTCATCCTTGGTTATCTTAATAAAATCAAAATGTAAAACCTCTCTAGATGTCTTCTTTTAAAAATGTCCAGATCTGATGGTTTCAAACTATGACTTGCAGGCAAGACTCTGATGCCAGAGACGGTCCAGTTAAGCAACACTCCCTTAGCAGGCTGACTTACTGGGCCCTCAGCATTTCTGGATGGGACCCACACAACTCACATGGAATATTTCCCTGTAGGGAGACTCAATACAATTGCTTGTAGGCAGCTTACTTTCCCAAAATTGGTGACCATTTGGGAAAAAAAAATTAGGGACAAATAAGGATTTACTAAATCAGAATTTCTGGTCCCCCAACCTAAACATAATTTGGCTAAAATCAAAAATGGACCTCTTTAAGAAGATGAAATACCTATTGATGTATTCTGAACTTAGATAAACACATCTCTCACACATGGCAATTTTAACATATTCCAAGGTCATTTTACTCCACCTGATTGAGGAAAGTGAGGGCTCTCCCTAGACCTATTTTGAAAGCAAACTATAAAATGATCCCAAGTTTCTGAAAGTTCCCAGATGGTGCTTTGTAAATGCATTAAATACACATGTATGGTCTCTCTGCTTCCCTCCTTCCGTCTCTTCTTCTCTTCCTGTCTCTCTCTCTCTCTTTCTTACAAAACTTGCTCTTGGCTATTATCACCTTCTGTTAAAGGGTTGGAAAGCAAACTTGTAATTTGGGTTAAAATGGAATGTAGTTTCATAGAACTGAACTTAAGTGGCAAACTTTTAGGAAATATTAAGTGGCAGAATAACATTTCAGAAATTTTGAAAGCCCTATCATTTAAGAATGACAAATATAACTCTGCTATAATGGAATGCAGGCAAGCTAAATTTGATTTCAGTAAGGTAAAAGTCTTTCTCTTTTGTAAGATTGTATTAAAATAAATGAATTCCAGTTTTATATTTTAATTTCAGATACCACCTCAAGCTCCAGACATCATTGATAGATTGATCACCCTATTTTCAAATCAGAGAAGAAGCGCTATGTGATGTGAGAATTTATGTCAGAGAGAACAAGATCTCTGCTATAAGAAATATGTAAAAGAGAGGCACCTGGGTGGCTCAATCAGTTGAGTGTCTTGACTCTTGATTTTGGCTCAGGTCATGATCTCAGGGTCATGAGATGGTGCCCTCTGTCAGGCTTCATGCTCGGTGCAGAGTCTCCCTGCCCCTCTCCCTCTGCCCTTCCTGTCTCTCTCTCTCTCAAGTAAATAAATAAATAACTAAAATCTTTAAAAGAAAGAAAGAGAGAGAGAGAGAAAAGAAATACATAGAGTTGTTAAAATTAGAGTAACTAGCATTAATATAGCAATTTATAGCTTATAAAATATGTTCAATGATATGGTTTCATTTGGTTATCCAAATAGCCCATGAAGTTAAGCAGGTACTATTATCATCATCTCTGTTTTGCACAGAAAGGCAGAGACTGAGAGACATTACATGGCTTGTCCTGGAACACACAGGGATAAGAGGCAAGGATGACTTAAATCCAAGGCATCTAACTCCAGATCCTATGTTCTTTTTTTATTCATTCACTGTCTCACCTGAAGGTCTGCTGTGGCTCAGATTCACAGCCAAATACTATCATCAACTCAGCAAGTGAAGTCTTAAGCAGACACTTAGAAAAAGGAGTAAAACACTTTTAATGTTAAAGAATCATAAAATGACATTTCTGTGCTGAAAATTTTTTTAAGATTTTATTTATTTATTTGACAGAGTGAGAGAGCACAACCATGGAAGCAGCAGAGGGAGAGGGAGAAGCAGGCTCCCCACTGAGGAGGGAGCCCTATGCAGGGCTCCATCCCAGAACCCTGGGATCAGGCAGATGCTTAACCATCTGAGTCACCCAGGCACCCAATATGCTGAAAATTATTCGTAAAGAATTTTATTGTATTAAAAATCTTAAAAAAAATTAAAGATACTCCTTGCATAATAAACTTAAATACATTTGTAAATTTATTTTTAAAAGGGAACAAAAAACATAAATTATGTCTTAATAAATGGGCTCTTAAAAGAGTAAACATTAATGTTGGATTCTTTAATATAAATAAAATTATCATATAATTTATTGAATAATTTGGAGAGTTCCATGCTTTCCCCTTAGACTCTATAACTGCAATCAACAGAATACTAGTTTCCGTATAAAATCGTCTAAATTCTGGCTGTTGGCTATTGTCCAAATACATCTATCAATCATCTGCCACTTTCAACATGACTGATTTGAGTTTTTAAGAATCCTCATTGGAGGAGAGCCACCAAGCATGCAACAAAATGTTCCAACAATAATAATCTATAAATTCACAAATTCACTTTATAGATAATACCTAATTTCTGTCAGCTACAAAACCCCATAAAGATCTAGAGCAAGTTTGCATTATTAGGAGAGAGAAACAGAGAATAGATGGTTAATTATCTCTTTCTATTAAAGAATATGTAATTCATTTATTACTTTCCTTGATAAATATTTATTGTATTGATTATTAAAGATGCTAGTGAAAACAGAAGGTTTTAGTGACAGAAAAAATGTGAAGACATGTTTACTGAGCATGTTTTATGTGTAGCACTAAAAATATGTGAGTAAAACTATTCCTTTTTTTATGGAGATGGCAGTCTGGCAAAAGACAGAATAATCGTCACATAAACTTAGATGTAGTAGCTACATGATAAGTTTAAAACTCAGTTCAGGTGTCAAAATTTAGAGATCATTCCCTCTAAAATAGAACAATATGAGGAATTTTTTAAATAAATTATTTTTAATTTAGGAAAAGAAAGAAAGAAAAAACATGTAAGTCATGGCTAGAGCAGATGTTGAAATCCAGCCCAAAACAGGCACATTCAAGATTTGTACCTGAAATTCAGTAAGTCAGTGCCCAATACAGTCTGTAATCCATAAGGCAAGATCAAGCACATTCAGGTAGTGGGCAAGAAACTAAGAATACAAGGAACCCATCTCAACTTAATAAGGGCCATAGATAAAAGGCCACAGCTAGGGCACCAAGGTGGTTCAATCCGTTGACTGTCTGATTCTTGCTTTCAGCTCAGATCATGATCTCAGAGTCTTGAGATCAAGTCCCAAGTCAGGCTCGGTGCTCAGTGGGGAATCTGCTTGAGATCCTCTGCCCCTCCCCCTGCACACACACACTCTCTCTCAAACAAATAAATAAATCTCTTTTAAAAATAATAAACATAGAATTAATAAAATTGATAAACCCTGGCTAGACTTATCAAAAAGAAAAGAGAAAGGACCCAAATAAATAAAATCATGAATGAAAGAGGAGAGATCACAACTAACACCAAAGAAATACAAACTATTATAAGAATATACTATGAGCAACTCTACGCCAACAAATTTGACAATCTGGAAGAAATGGATGCATTCCTAGAAACATATAAACTACCACAACTGAACCAGGAAGAAATAGAAAGCCTGAACAGACCCATAACCAGTAAGGAGATTGAAACAGTCATTAAAAATCTCCAAACAAACAAAAGCCCAGGGCCAGACGGCTTCCCAGGGGAATTCTACCAAACATTTAAAGAAGAACTAATTCCTATTCTCCTGAAACTGTTCCAAAAAATAGAAATGGAAGGAAAACTTCCAAACTCATTTTATGGGGCCAGCATCACCTTGATCCCAAAACCAGACAAGGATCCCATCAAAAAAGAGAGCTATAGACCAATATCCTTGATGAACACAGATGCGAAAATACTCAACAAAATACTAGCCAATAGAATTCAACAGTACATTAAAAGGATTATTCACCACGACCAAGTGGGATTTATTCCAGGGCTGCAAGGTTGGTTCAACATCCGCAAATCAGTCAATGTGATACAACACATCAATAAAAGAAAGAACAAGAACCATATGATACTCTCAATAGATGCTGAAAAAGCATTTGACAAAGTACAGCATCCCTTCCTGATCAAAACTCTTCAAAGTGTAGGGATAGAGGGCACATACCTCAATATCATCAAAGCCATCTATGAAAAACCCACCGCAAATATCATTCTCAATGGAGAAAAACTGAAAGCTTTTCCGCTAAGGTCAGGAACACGGCAGGGATGTCCATTATCACCACTGCTATTAAACATAGTACTAGAGGTCCTAGCCTCAGCAATCAGACAACAAAAAGAAATTAAAGGCATCCAAATCAGCAAAGAAGAAGTCAAATTATCACTCTTCGCAGATGATATGATACTATATGTGGAAAACCCAAAAGACTCCACTCCAAAACTGCTAGAACTTATACAGGAATTCAGTAAAGTGTCAGGATATAAAATCAATGCACAGAAATCAGTTGCATTTCTCTACACCAACAGCAAGACAGAAGAAAGAGAAATTAAGGAGTCAATCTCATTTACAATTGCACCCAAAACCATAAGATACCTAGGAATAAACCTAACCAAAGAGGCACAGAATCTATACTCAGAAACTATAAAGTACTCATGAAAGAAATTGAGGAAGACACAAAGAAATGGAAAAATGTTCCATGCTCCTGGATTGGAAGAATAAATATTGTGAAGATGTCTATGCTACCTAAAGCAATCTACACATTTAATGCAATTCCTATCAAAGTACCATCCATCTCTTTCAAAGAAATGGAACAAATAATTCTAAAATTTATATGGAACCAGAAAAGACCTCGAATAGCCAAAGGGATATTGAAAAAGAAAGCCAACATTGGTAGCATCACAATTCCGGACTTCAAGCTCTATTACAAAGTCGTCATCATCAAGACAGCATGGTACTGGCACAAAAATAGACACATAGATCAATGGAACAGAATAGAGAGCCCAGAAATAGACCCTCAACTCTATGGTCAACTAATCTTCAACAAAGCAGGAAAGAATGTCCAATGGAAAAAAGACAGCCTCTTCAATAAATGGTGCTGGGAAAATTGGACAGCCACATGCAGAAAAATGAAATTGGACCATTTCCTTACACCCCACATGAAAATAGACTCAAAATGGATGAAGGACCTCAATGTGTGAAAGGAATCCATCAAAATCCTTGAGGAGAACACAGGCAGCAACCTCTTCAACCTCAGCCGCAGCAACATCTTCCTAGGAACAACGCCAAAGGCAAGGGAAGCAAGGGCAAAAATGAACTATTGGGATTTCATCAAGATCAAAAGCTTTTGCACAGCAAAGGAAACAGTCAACAAAACCAAAAGACAACTGACAGAATGGGAGAAGATATTTGCAAACGACATATCAGATAAAGGACTAGTGTCCAGAATCTATAAAGAACTTAGCAAACTCAACACCCAAAGAACAAATAATCCAATCAAGAAATGGGCAGAGGACATGAACAGACATTTCTGCAAAGAAGACATCCAGATGGCCAACAGACACATGAAAAAGTGCTCCATATCACTTGGCATCAAGGAAATACAAATCAAAACCACAATGAGATATCACCTCACACCAGTCAGAATGTCTAAAATCAACAAGTCAGGAAATGACAGATGCTGGCGAGGATGCGGAGAAAGGGGAACCCTCCTACACTGTTGGTGGGAATGCAAGCTGGTGCAGCCACTCTGGAGAACAGCATGGAGGTTCCTCAAAATGTTGAAAATAGAACTGCCCTATGACCCAGCAATTGCACTATTGGGTATTTACCCTAAAGATACAAACGTAGTGATCCAAAGGGGCACGTGCACCCAAATGTTTATAGCAGCAATGTCTACAATAGCCAAACTATGGAAAGAACCTAGATGTCCATCAACAGATGAATGGATCAAGAGGATGTGGTATATATACACAATGGAATACTATGCAGCCATCAAAATAAATGAAATCTTGCCATTTGCGACAACATGGATGGAACTAGAGCGTATCATGCTTAGCGAAATAAGTCAAGCAGAGAAAGACAACTATCATATGATCTCCCTGATATGAGGAAGTGGTGATGCAACATGGGGGCTTAAGTGGGTAGGAGAAGAATAAATGAAACAAGATGGGATTGGGAGGGAGACAAACCATAAATGACTCTTAATCTCACAAAACAAACTGAGGGTTGCTGGGGGGAGGGGATTTGGGAGAAGGGGATGGGATTATGGACTTTGGGGAGGGTATGTGCTTTGGTGAGTGCTGTGAAGTGTGTAAACCTGGTGATTCACAGACCTGTACCCCTGGGGATAAAAACATATGTTTATAAAAAATAAAAAATTTTAAAAAAAAATAATAATAATAAACATAAAACAGCCACAGCTAACATCACACTCAATGGTAAAAAGTTAAAAGCTATGTTTTCTAAGATCAGAATAAGGCAAGGATGCCTACTCTTGCCACTACTATTCAACACAGTGCTGGAAGTCCTATTCAAAACAATTAGACAAGAAAAAGAAATAAGAGGCACTCAAATTGGAAAAGAAGTAAAATTATCTCTGTTTACAGATGATTTTGTAAGTGGAAAACCCTTAAAACTCTACCAAAAAATTGTCAGAAATAATAAATGATTTTAGCAAAGTTTCAGAATACAAATATCAACACAGAAAAATCAGTTGTGTTTCTATGCACTAAAAATGATCGATTCAAAAGAAAATTAAGAAAACAGCCTCATTCACTATAGCATCAAAAAAAAAAAAAAAGACCCAGAACTTAAGAATAACCTTAACTAATGGAGTGAAAGATTTGTACACTTAAGACTACAAAACATTAGGAGTGCCTGGGTGGCTCAGTGGGTTAAACCTCTGCCTTCAGCTCAGGTCATGATCTAGGGTCCTGGGATCAAGCCCCACATCAGGCTTTCTGCTCAGCAGAGAGCCTGCTCCCCACCCCCCACTGCCTACCTCTCTGTCTACTTGTGGTCTCTCTCTCTCTCTGTCAAATAAATAAGGTCTTTTTAAAAAAAAGACTATAAAACATCTGTAATATTTCTTGCTACTTTAAAGAAATCAAAGAAGATACAAATTACAGAGAAGATATCTTGCACTCATGGATTAGAAGACTTAATATTGTCAAAATATTCTTACTACCCAAAGTGATCTATAGATTCAATGCAATCCCTAGAAAAATTCCAATAACATCTTTTTCAGAAATAAAAATAAAATCCTAAAATTTACATGGAACTTCAAGAGAGCTCAAATTGCCAAAACAATCTTGAAAAAGAAGAACAAAGGTAAAGGCTTCACATTTCTTGATTCCAAAACAAGAGTCAGACATGAAGGAAGCCAGTGTTTAATTTCACCAAAGCATCTTTCTTGTCTTCATCACATACCACAGGCTATGTGCTCATAAGACTCCAGGACCAATATGTAAAGGTGCTGTTCAATATTGAGCAACCCAAGGGCAATTAATATGCCTACTTTGAAAAGATGTTATTGTTCCTTATTGTTTGTTTGTTCCTTATCACGCATGATGGAATTTTAGAATTTCCTGGCTATTTTAGTCAGGAATAATTTTCTTAAAGAACAGAGATCTGGGATGCCTGGGTGGCTCAGTGGGTTAAGCCTCTGCCATTAGCTCAGTTATGGTCTCAGGGTCCTGGGATCAAGCCCCAGCTCTCTGTTCAGCGAGGAGCCTGCTTCCCCCTCTGCCCAGCCCCTGCCTCTCTGCTTCCTTGTAATCTCTGTCAAATAAATAAATAAAATCTTTATTAAAAAAAAAAAAAGAACAGAGATCTTCTCAAGAAAATGGAAGTTCATTGAAAGAGTACAAGAAGTACTGCAGAAATCCATGATTGGGGGCCTTGCCCAACATGGTCTCACAGGAGGTGGACAAGAATTCAGGCTCCTCTCCTATCCTGATCTGTACGCTACAGGTTGGTGGTTTAAATTTGGACTCCAACTGAGACTGGGTGAAGTTAGATCTCTCTCTTTCTAACTCAGTTTCTTCAATTCCATCACCTATAAGAGGGACAACGAAATGAAGTGTTTAAAACAATATCCAGAATGGAGTCATCTTAGTATTTTGCATAATTCTTTTACCTATAATCTATTTTCCTCTGCTTATTAATTAGCTTCCAGTTGACGCAACAATATAGCTGCCTTCTCTGCCCACTTTTTGTTGGAAAGCCTGCTGTCTGCAAACCTCTGTCTCCTAGTTTGAATTCTTGAGAGAGAGAAGTCAATTCACTGCCAGCTAGCTTCTACAACATGCAAAGAGGTCCCTTGCTCTGGACAGGTCAAGAATGCCTTCACCTGTCCAGGCACAGATTTGGTTTTTTTACCCTTATATATATGAGATCTTTACCATTCCACTAGGCAGAGTGAAAAAGTTTTCACCAGAACGTATCTCCAATACCATAATACACAGTGGGGAAACAGGATTTATACTTTACCTTTCAGTGCTCTACAAAGTTGGTGGTTTTGTTGCTCTTGTACAGATGAAGAAACTAAGGCAAAGAAAGATTGAATTGTCCATGCTTCAGTGAGAGTAAATGGCAGAATAAGCACTTCATTTTAATTCTGTTAGCTCCAAAATCACTATTTTCTCTATATTGTCTCCCTATTAATTACTTAACATGAGTTCACATTTCTATAACTTTGCAAAACATAAGAATTATATTGGTTTTTTATGACTTTATTTATTTATGAGAGAGAATGAGAGAGAGGCAGAGGGAGAAGCAGGCTCCCTAAGGAGCAGGGAGCCCAATATGGGACTCGATCACAGGACCACAGAATCACAACTAAGTCGAAGACAGACACCCAATCATCTGAGCCACCCAGTCGCCACTATTGGTTTTCGAGGTTTTTAAGAATATTTTATTTATTTATATGAGAGGGATGTGGAGAGAGGGACAAGCATACTCCACGCTGAGCCCAGAGCCCGATGGAGGGCTCAATCCCACAACGCTGAGATCATGACCTGGGCTGAAATCAAGTGTCAGAAGCTTAACTGACAGTTACTCAGGCAGTGCCATAAGAATTGTACTGTGACCTAAATTTTTACTTGGTCTGTAATGAATTTTGTTTACTATTTGATATAAGGAACAGCTCCCATATTAACTACTTTTCCTTTCTAATCTTTTTTTGCCTATCTACTAGACCTCAATATTAATATGACTTTAAAATTAACATCAGCTTTAACAAAAGAGTAGCTACAAATCAAAAACAATAAATAAAAATATGTTTTCAAAAGAGTAGCTACAAATCAAAAACAATAAATAAAAATACGTTTTCTCTCAAAAAATGTCTATTTGGGAAGAAGAATTTATAGATAATTTTCATTATTTCATTTCATTTTTTACATGATATTTGTGCATGCTGTCTACAGTGTTCTCCAGAAAAGGCATAAAATGACAGCTTTAAAAAAAAAAAAAAAAAGGCACTCTTTCCATATTCCCTCTTGGTGTTATATTTTTCAATTTTCTACAGAAGAGCAATTTAGAAAGAAAAAATTGGGGGAGAGGTGTGGAGAGAAAGGAAAAGAGACACATATTTCCCTCACACAGCTTAGAGGTTATGAACACTCTGAAAATAGACTAGTTCTCAGAAATGCTAGAATTACTGTTCAAATACAATGGACAAGAATTGTCCACTTCAGTCTTGTTTGTGATAATAGAAAATTAGATGCAGTCTAAAACCCACTGTTGGGACACTACTCAGGGAGCTGCTTAATCAGATTCCTGTGAAAGCTATCCAATATGAACACTCTGAAGGAAATTTCAGCTCCCTCTCAGATCTAGCCTAGAATTTTAAACTGACAGGGAACTTCAAGAGCACCTAAATAACACTCTTCACTTTATAGTTGAGGAAATGTAGCCCCATTAATATTATGAGACCTGTTCAACGTCACACCTTCAGTTGGCACCTAGCTAGTAATTAAAATAGAAGTCCTCTTACTCACTGAAAACAGAAGCAGTAGCTGGTTGGTAAACAGAAAAATCTAATTAAAATACACAACATAGAAAATTACTACAATTATATTTTTTTCATAATATATCTAAATCTATGCAAATTCATTTTTTTTTGGTCACTGTTGGACCAAAATTTTCTCTGAGAATTGGCCTACTGAATTAGAGTTCCAAATCTCCATTCTTACATAATCACATCTATAATGCACTTATGCATTGCCTATGATTTTCCTTTGCAATTTCTTTAAGTGAATACTTAAGAAATTTTGCACAGCAATCTAAGGGCAGAATCTTTTTAGAATTTTGTCACCCATTTTCTATGTTTTATAATGGTGTCATGCCTGTTTCAGCAAACACCTTTATTGAGCCTTTTGAAAGCATTCAACTTGGTCTTAGCACTTCCATTTCATTGGTCTACATAATATTTAATTAAATAACATAATAACAATAACAATAGCACTGGCATGGAGATATTTCAGATAAACTAACCTGGCTATAGGTAAATATGAAACTAGGTAAATATGGAATATGGAAGTAGATGTCCCCAGGCATACTAGGAAGAAGCATAAAACCTACAGTTAGCTTTCAATGTATCAAAAGTAACAGTGAAGCATTATTTATTCATGGAGGGAATGGCAAGTTTCCATTAATCCAAAGAGTCAGGTAAGTAGGGATTAGCCAAGAGAACTTCTACTGTAGTTGAACATGAAACTAAGTTTTCTCAAGATTCTCTCTGCCATATTCAAATTAATCATGAGCCAAGTAGGTGATAATAAATTCAGTGATATCTTAAAAACAGACTGCATGGCTTAAAGGCAGATACCTATGTTTTCTTATCTCATGATATTTCCAGAAGGAGATGGGAAAGAGATAGCAACACTGAAACATGCCATTGGCAGCTCTGCTTATTCAGCAATTACTGTTTTCTTTTTAACCTTTCTACATGAGAACTGAATGCTAATGAAAGCAAATCAAAATGTATCTATTTCACCTGTAGCAGTCAGTGTTCTCCAGGGTAGACAGAGAGATGATAGATTGGTGACAGTAAATTTTAAGGAATTGGCTCATGTGTTTGTGGGGGCTTGCAAGTCCAAAATCTATACATTTGTAGGGCAGGCTACCAGGCTGGAAACTTCAAGCAGGACTTCTAGTTACAGCCTTGAGCAGAAGGCAGAATTCCTTCTTTTTTTTTTGGCGTCTAAAGCCTTCAACTGATTAGATGAGACCCACCCACATTATTGAGGTTAATGTCCTTTACCTAAAGCCAACTGAGTGTACATGTTAATCACATCTACAAAATACATTTACAGCAACATCTAAGTATTTGGCCAAACAACTGGGCACCATAATCTAACTATGTTGACACACAAAATTAAAATAGCACTATATTATACAACAGAGTACATTGGGTGATTTTAAAGAAAAATTGGAATCATTGATTAAAATTTTCAGTCATTTCCATTTTCTGTATCAAGAAAAACAAACAAACAAACAAAAAACAGGTTTTCAGTCAAATCAAGGCAAACATTTTCTAAATAAATCTATTTCATCCTATTCTAGGCTCCTGTGCATTTTATCCAGTTGGCTTATAGATGGAGGCAATTCATGCTTTAATAATGCAAATGTTATACCTTGATTAAAACAAAAAGATGCCCTTGGAAATATGTGTCTCATTTCTGTTATGTCAGTGGAAGGCAGGATGCTTTCTCTACAATCATCTCAGAAGCTCTAGCAAACTGGAGAAAATCCATCAAAAATCCAGTTTTCAAGATCCGTTGGACTTCCCAACAAAAAAGGGGAAGAAAATTTAGAAGCTTGGTCTCTAAGGAGGAAAGGAAGTTGATGCTTGGCATAGAAGAGTTTTCCAGCCAAGATTTGAAAGAAATTAGCTCAAGTTTCTTAAGAGAGAGGATTTTAATAAAAATTTGAAAGTTAGCTTACTCTTTGGGGAATCTAAGAAAAAAATTGTGACACAAGCGGGGATATAGCCCTCACTCACTTCAATGAGTATGACAACCATAGCTCTCTAAAGTGTAATAAAGAGTTTGGCTGGCCTTTGACTTCCTGGTTCCTGGGAGGTGACCCCTAAATCCTTGGAATTTCCCAAGTGATGGGAATGTCTTTGTTATTTATGGTGAGCCCCAAGGACCATATCTGAGCTTTGCAGAGAGGGTGAGGGGGCTGGCCATGCCAGAAAAACCTAATATGTATACGCAATGAAACCCCAGTGGAAATTCTGGACACAAGAAGCTCAGGTGAGCTTCCTGCTTGTTAATACATACTGATGTACCAGGAGAAATCATAATTATCATACTTTCTTGAATTCTAGGAGTCCTTCTAGCAAATTATCAAACCTGAGATGGGTAGTGGGAACTCCCATATTTGTAGTCAGTCAGTTGGAAGTAGAGGTGATGTGGAGATGCCCACGTTTGTGGTTGGTGTCAAAAGTGACAGCAATCTTACAGGAGAATGTCCTTAACCTGTGAAGCCTGAGCTAACCTGGAGTAGTTTGCATCACAATTATACTATGCTCTCAAAGCAGAAATCACCAGGACACTAGGAGGAAAGTGAGGAAGCTGGAGGCACAGGCAAATTTTAGGAATTTGAGAATTCAAAGATTTCATCTTACACCATATTAAGCATATTAAAATGTTCTCACATTACCAAATTAAATATAATTTTTCTTTGAGAGATCAAAAAGCTTTTTACAATTTTATTTTTGAAACAATTAGCTGATTTTTGAAAAATTATCTATAAATAATTCATTTATTATTAATAATACCTTCTCGGCAATTGTGATACTTGGGAAATCTTGAGAAGTGAGAAAAAATCCAACCTATAAATTATTTTCACATGTAATAAAGTTGTTATGGATCCCAAATTTATCATTTAATGAAGTGGACATGATTTCATACAGGAGTGCCTAATGTATAGATCAGTTCTGCTTGGCATCCCAGTGATGTAGGATGGGGGCAGGAAGTCAACACTAATTACACATCTTAGCTCAGGCTGCATAACAAAGTACCACAGACTGAGTGTCTTAAACAAAACAAATTTATATTCTCACAGTTCTGGAGGCTGGAAAACCAAGATCGATGTTTCACAGATTCTGTTCCTGATGAGAGTCTTCTTCTGGTCTGCAGACTGTTGCCTTCTTACTGTATCTTTTTACGGCAGAGAGAGAGAAAGCTCTGGTCGCTCTTCCTCTTTTTATGAAGACATTAATCTATTGGATTAGGGCTCCACATTTATGACTTTAATTACTTCCTAAACACCCTATCTCCACATATGATTATGTTATGGGTTAGGGCTTCAGCATATGAATTTTGGTGAGGTGCAATTCAGTCCATCATCGTTGATTGTTATTAATTTATGTTTTGTTCTTTCTCATTTCACACTCCAAGCAGTTAAGCCTTTGGGCACCTTCTCCTCTGGGGCATTTGTATTGTGACTCAGATAGGAGAAACTGCGAGAGCTCACCATCTTTCTGTCTCGTGTTTTACAGCCTGTGTGTTCAAGAACTAGTTAAGATGATAGGACCAGAAGAGAAGGGAGAAAGCAAGTGGCTTCAAAGGGTTAAGAGAAAGAGGACCCTCCCATTTCTCCAGATACCAACCACAGAGGCTTCCAGATTCTTGGCACATCAAGGAAAGAGAAGGGAGACCCCAGAATAACTGAGTTTTAAGGTCCGACAACTAGCAAGGCAAGACAACAACTTAGAGAAGAGAGTTATTTTTCTGGAGATAAAGGTAACACCATTTTGTTCCTGATGTGATTATTAGGATGGCCTGATGGATGGCCTTCACCCTAGCTGGTGAGTCAGGGATTATGTTCAATTTAAGAACCAAGCATTCAGGATGCCTGAGTGGCTCAGTCAGTTAAGCATCTGATCTTCAGGGTCCTGGGATCAAGCCCCACATCAGGCTCTCTGCTCAGTGGAAAGCGGAAAGCCTGCTTCCCTCTCTCCCTCTGCCATTCCCCCGACTTGTGCTTTCTTGCTCACTCTCTCTCTCTCAAGAAAATAAATACATTCTTTGGAAGAAAAAAAAGACAATTCACATATTTAAACTCTCTCACTCTTAATAATGCTAGATTATAATATAGCCATATTATATACAACTATTAAAAAAATCTGAAAAGGGAGAAAGGAGAATTTGGGGAAATAGTTTTCATCACAATACATGAACTTACAAAAACCAGTGGATATGTGCCCCTCTTGGTTCCCAGCCTTACATGTCCCCCATCAAATCACAAGGAGGCCAAAGGGGGAAAGGCCCTGCAGCTCTCCCCGCTCGATTCAGTCCATGGCTCATTGGCTGAAATGTAGCCCTTGTGGTTCCGGTCTGACTTTCCTAATGAGTTCTCCCTGAAGAGAGAAAATCATTTCAATCTACATTTAGTAAACTATGTCATCAGTATGGCTGGTTTTGTTACATGGTTTGAATTTTGCCGATCTGTCATTCCTGCTCCTATCACACTATTAAAAAAAAAAAATTTTTTTTCTAAGTGGAGATAAATTACTAGCTTTACTCACTATGAGCAGAGCTGAGTTTATGCTTTTTTCACTTAGCTAATTCTTATTTTAGAAGCTTAACTTTATGAGTTTATCTTACACATTTTCACCACTTAACTCTTCTTATTGGAAGTTAAACTCTGGCTTGCCAAAAGGAATATGGTCATAAACTGGTACTCAATGCCAAAAGTAAGCAGCATTATGAAATTGTACTCCTAAGTCCTAGCTTTCCATGTTTTTAAACCTGAACTTTGGCTATTAAAATACGTGAGATGTGATGGTGCCTCGACCTCTGACATAGAGGGATGCACAAATCCCCGGCTCCCCATTAATATAGAAAGGGAGGGAAAGAAAGAATGAAAGAAACAAGAACAAGAGATATCCTTCATTTCAGATGCTTCTGTAGCTATCAGTGTGTGTGATTTTACCAAAATGAGACTCAAGCACATTAAATCATACGTACAGGAAGTTTGTCCCCCAGGCTGCAGGCTATAGCCTGACTCCTATTTATTAAACCAGACTCTTGTGAAGACGGCCATTTCACAATGCAGAGGTCATGGTGCAATGACCCAAGACGAGCCTCAATTTCCCCTCCTTGCGTAAACTGTTGCCTGGCATTCATTGTCCTATCAGGATTATTTTAAATTTCAAGTCATCCTAATAGCATTTCTCCCACCTGTCCTTGCATATTCAGGGATCCTTTCATATCACATTTCCAAGTCAAGTCAACCTCACCCATATGGCCAAAGTAGAGAAGCAATTATGGATTAAATGTTTGCCTACTCCTATTTCCTGACTTGAGGTTCCACTTTGCTGTATTTTCCACAGCATCCTATCTGTCCTTCTCTGCTACTTCAGCAGAATGAAAGATCTCCTCTTGTCAAATGAATGCAGCAGAGTCACAGGAAATGTTCCTATGGGTCAGGTGTGGGTCTCTGTATCTCTCCTGTGACCAGAGGGCTGAAGGGCTCTGGTGAGCAAGTCTAGGTCATGTGTCTACACCTACAGAAACCCAAAATGCATGGAGCAAAAACGCACTGTTATCCAAAAGGAAAATCTGGATAGTGTTTGTGGAAGGGGAAACAGATGCTGAAACAACAATCCAAATTTTGTCTACAATAGCTCCCAAGCAAATTTATTTTATCCCAAGATATACATAAAATTACATATGACTTAACATATCTCTTGAAACCACAAATTTATTTTTAAGAGGTGATATAAATAAATAAGAAAAAACATAAACAACTTCATCAAAAAATAGGCCAAGTATATAAACATGGAGTTATGGTGAAAAAGACAAACATAGGAAAATCTGATCCACCACACTCATAGGAAAAATCACAATAAAAAAGAGATAATGTTTTTCACTGATCAACAATATAAATCACAAGATGCTATTTTTTAATCTTGAAAATGCTTATCGTTGGAAGATACCTAGTACATACAAAGGTATAGGAAACTGCTTTTAGTAGAAGTTTTGTGTTGGTATAAACTGGTAGAAAATGATCTATCAAATAACTCAAAACTAAAATGCATCACTCAGTGAACCTAAGCTAGGAATTACGTTACTGGTCTACCTGCAGAAATTCCCCCAAGACAAAAGTACAGAGATACTCACTGTAGCATAATGAAATTGCAAACAAACCAACTAAAACAGAAACCAACCCAGTGTCCCTCAACAAATAATAGGGCAAATGAGCTACGATGCATCCACCTAACAGAACACTAGAACATTAAAGAGACTTAAGTAGATCTGTATGTGGAAAAGCTTTCAGATATAGAAGTGGAGAAAAACAAGTACAGAACAGTATACTTTATAGGAAATCTCACGTGTGAACAGAAAAATGGTCGATGCATATATGTGAAAATATCCGTATTTACCTGAAAATAATCGAACAGTTAAAAGGGATTACCTTGCAAAAAGAAAAAAAAAATCCTTATTTTTCCAAGGTATACACTTCTCTACAAGTTGATGTTTCTAACATTATAAATGTGTTATTTTATTCTTTAAAATGTCAACAGGGATTAAGTGGGATGAACACAAATCATTTTTATATTTTCTTCTTTGTTCTGTTCTGATTTACAAAAGACTAGTGTGTGTTAAACATCTTAAAGTGTATACTTCAAAGAAGAATAACTTGGTGGTACATAAGAAAATAAGAATAAACACAATGTAGTAATCAGAAGCACACTTTATATATGCATGTATATTATTTCATGTAACCCTTATGATTGAGGATTGAGATTATGAGATGAGTACTTTTATTATCCTTATTTTATTTTTAAAGATTTATTGATTGATTGATTGAAGCACATGAAATCGGAGGCAAGGGAAGGTGCAACAGCAGAGGCTCAACAGAGAGAATCTGAAGCCGAATCCCTGCTGAGTGCAGAGCCCACTACCTGGCTCCATCGACCCTGAGATCATAACCTGAGCCAAAATCAAGAGTCAGAGGCCAACCAGCACCCCTTATCCCTAGTTTATAATGAGAAGAATGAAGCCACAAGAAGCTAAGTAAATTGCCTAAGGCTCCTCACTGATAGAGAGAGATTTCAATACATCCATTCTGACCTCGGATCTAGTGTACTATCGAGGAGTAACTTACACGACAAACATAAATATTGCCGTAGAAACTATCTTTCCATGGGGCTAGCCTGTGGAAGGATATGCATCGCCCTCTATGTTACTGAGTCTTTAAATTAACTTGTAATATCCCTTTTCAGTTCCCTGCCTAAACTGAAGTTATAGAATTCAGGTGACAGTAAATCCTGCCTTCCCCGAGAGGGAAAATCAAATTAGAAGACTAAATACATAATATTCTTTTAAAACTCGGGGGACACACCTCAAATATAATGTATTGTTAGTATATACTAAGCCTTCCAAAGGACCGGGCTGACAGGGTTACTAATAGTGCTTCTGACTGTGGGGTGGGGGGGACCCTTCATATGGGGGCACTAGGCTAGTGTTAGCAGTTTTCACTTGGGGAGCTCATTGGGCTTCAGCGCCTCATTGAGTCTTAAGTCCAGACTATGAGGTAATAGTCTGATTCTCATTTTGAAACACATAAAACCCAAGGAGGTTAACTAATTTCCCTAAGGTCACACAGAAGTCACTGGTGCCGTGGAATTGAAACAGAAGTTTCCTAATTTCCAGCCACTGCAATGCTCCCAAGGTAAAGCTCTTGTTGAATAATTACACAATGACACAAGGGCACTTTACAATTCCATGGAGAGGAGTCCCCAGAAGCAAAATATTTCATTTTCCAATTGAAAAATCTCCAACTTACCAAAGATGGATGTCGTCTTCAGCCGCCAAGTAATGCATCTCAGGGAATCTCTGGGGAAAGTCTCCTAAATATTCCACGTAGTACATCTTGGCTCTATCAACTTATCTGAAAGGCTGGTCAAGAGTAGTACTGCTCTTTGGCCTGCAAACATGTAAGGCTTTCTGTATAAGGTTTCCCGCTAAAACCAGTCATGCGGCATGTGAACCTAAATGACCAATATATCTTTGTGAGAGCTGTAGGAGGGGCCTCATGACTCTCCCTTAACGGAAATGAACTTGAGGTAGAGCTTTTGAACATCCACTCGGCGAGGTTAGCCGTTCTTCCTAAAGGGTCACTAACCTCAGATCCCCAAATAATAAGACAACTTTACAAATCCGTAAAATAAGTGTTTTGATGAAACACAGTGCGAAAGAGTTTAGCACAAATCCACCATAGGAAATCTGCATCAAAGCAAGTAAATGCTGGCTAAGAAACATACCTCAGCGGAGTAACCTTTCGCCATCATGCAGACGGAGTGAGGAAGGAAGGGACGGTTCCACACCTGCGTGGCTACTTGGTGGGCAGGCTGACCCTCCCCATCCCTAACCCCGGCTCTTCTAAAAGACCAGAGAGAACTACAATTCTTCTCTCCCTTTGGTGTAAACACATGGCCCCGGCTGCACTAGCTGGGAATGGGAGTTAAAGTGCTCTGAGTTGTCCAAATGTAATCCAAATGTGGCCAGGCAGCCTGCCCAGCTCTCACTCAGGACTCGGTTTGCAAAAGGAAAATACCCACCTCACTCCAAAGCACAGAAAGCTCCACGGATTTGTCCCAAAGTTGTGGATAAACAGAGGAAGCGAATACCTCACACTTAGATCTCTAAACCCCTCTTCCTTTCCCCCAGATTTCCACTTTCCACAGCAGCTGCTGTAACTTGTAACTCTCCCCCGCAGAACACAGCCAGTCAAGCTCTCCTTCACTCCTTTGGGCTCTTTCTCAGCTTCCTTTCCTGCTTTGATTCTTCCTATTTACTTTCCCACCCCATTGCCTCAAAGGACTTGCCCACATCACTACAATCCAGTAAATCAGTCAGCAAAGAGGAACAGGCAGAGCTGGGGCTGAAAAGGAAGGGAGGGACCAGTATCCAAATCAGTGAGAAGAGCAGACCCTCAGAAACTAGAAAGGCTTGAAGCTGAGGCAGGACCCACCCTGCTCACCCATCAGGATGTAAACCTACCCACAGAGTTGGTACTTATGCCTCCTGTCCCCCATTTGCCAGAATGGAAATAATAATAATGCAACAGAGTGAAAACAGTAATAGCATAAATTAAATCGCTGATATGATGGATGCCTAGGTGGCTCAGTTGTTAAATATCTGCCTTCAGCTCAGGTTATGATCCCAGGGTTCTGGGATCAAGTACTACCTTGGGCTCCCTGCTCAGTGGAGAGCCTGTTTCTCCCTCTACGCCCCCTACCACACTCTCTCTCACTCTCAGACAAATAAAAAAAAAATCTTTTAAAAAATAAAAAATTAAATAAATAATAAATTGTTGATATGAATAAAATGCCTAACACAGAGCCTAGCCTTTAGTGAGTGTTCGTTAGTATCTATTATCATCACTATTCCCCTTCACCCTGAACCTCCCCCATTCCTGTATCAAAGTTGAATGTAGGGGCACCTGGGTGGCTCAGTCAGTTAAGTTTCTTCCTTCTGCTCAGGCCTTGATCCTGGGATCCTGGGATGGGGCTCACTGCTCAGGGGAGAGCCTACTTCTCTCCCTCCCTCTGCCCCTCCCCCAACTCATACTCACTCTCTCTCTCAAATAAATAAATAAAATCTTTATTAAAAAAAGGTCAAATATAGTTGAAAAGGAGGAAAATGTTGGAAAGCGTAAGTTGGTTGTGGTGGTTCTCACACTGTGGCCAAACACCAATCTCATCTTCGATATCAAATCTGTCCTGGTCATGTTGCATAGGTCTAGAAAGTAGCTCCTGCCACATGCAGCCTGCTCTGTGAATTTGACGAGTGAACAAGTTAAACCCCATTTAATGAGATGAGTTCAGCAATCATGAGACCATCACACAGGAGGTAACAGCAATGTCATATTGTTAAAAATGTTTCTAGACATTTGTTCTCAATTGTTGTCATGGACCAGTAGCAACAAGAGTTCTCAGCCCACAATTTGAGTAGTGGGTAGCGATCAGCCAGAGTTCATGAACAGACCTCTACCAGGCTGGATTGCTCTGAGTTCCAACTATGTGAAAGTGCACTTACCTTACAGACAAGGGATACACCTCTACCCATGTGTGTTCAAGGAACCATGGGTGTGCTTCCAACCCATGACCATGTCTCCAACCCAGGCCTATGGCTGAACAATCCCTGAGTGCCATGATCCTTCTGGTGCCTATTCCCTCTAGCTCCCCACATTTTCTCTCCAGCCCAACCTGGCACAGAGGGGCACTAAAGAGAAACCTACTTTTGTAAGAAAACCATTCAATAAACTAATTCATGCTACCATGTTAGGGACTTGGTAGGAAGAGGGAAGGGGAGGGGATAAAGATGGGCTTTGGATTGCAAAATAGTAGCAAAGGAAGAATAATCCTTCCTATAAAGAAATGTTAGACAGTTGCAAAAGTCTGGGTGAGAATGGGAAGAAACCGGAACCCTCACGCACTGCTAGTGGGAACATAAAGTGGTGTAGCTCTTTGGAAAATAGTCTGGCATTTCTTCAAGATGTTAGGCATAGAGTTTCCTTAGGACTTAGAAACTCTATGTTGAGATATCTACCCAAGAAATATAAAAACATCTATACACACACACACACACACACAGAGGAATGTTTAAAACATCATTATCTATAACAGCCACAAAGTAGAAATAATCCAAAAGCCCATTCCCTGGTGAATGGAGAAATAAAATATGTCATCATAAAATGGAATACTCTTCAGCAGCAAAAAGAAATCAAGTGCTGATACATGCTGCAACATGAATGAAACTTGAAAACACACCAAATGACAAAAGTCAGGCAGAAAAGGCCATGTATGACATGATCCCATTTATATAAAATGTCCAGCCTTGGCAAGTCTCCAGAGATTGATAGTAGGTTAGGGGTTGCCTAGAAGTTGGGGTGAAGTGGGCTGAGGGAAATGAGGAGTGACTTCTAATGGGCATGGGCCTTTTGTTTTGGGAGAGACAAAAAGGACCAAAAATTAAATTGTGATGAAAAAAAGCTAAATTGTGATGATGATTGCATCACCCTGTGAATCTAGCAGAGAACACTGAACTGTATAATTTAAATGGATGAATTATGTTTGTTAATTATATGTCAAGAAAGCTTTACAAACAAGTAGGAATATCAGCATGTAATTATATATATTATTATAAATGAGATGCTTCAGTTAGGCAATAGTTCAGGGAGAGTGCTGAAGATACTTCCAGAAGCGTCACACCATGTACGGATAATCCTTGTGTAGAATATACATAAAAAAATTTAAACTGCATAGACAAAAAGACCGGATTAAATTTCCTTCACAAAATGAAGAGCAGTGTCTTTGTTTTGTGGAAGCATTTTTTTATTTTTCTCTCTCTCAAACCAACTCTTCTTTATTTAAAATGTGTTCCTGTGGTTTTGGGTTTTCATCTTATAATAGAAAAGCAACATCACATGAACAGACATTCCTGCAAAGAAGACATCCAAATGGCCAACAGACACATGAAAAAGTGCTCCACATCACTCGGCATCAGGGAAATACAATTCAAAACCACAGTGAGATACCACCTCACACCAGTCAGAATGGCCAAATTAACCAGTCAGGAAACCACAGGTGTTGGTGAAGATGCGGAGAAAGGGGAACCCTCTTACATTATTGGTGGGAAGGCAAGCTGGTGCCGCCGCTCTAGAAAACAGTATGGAGGTTCCTCAAGATGTTAAAAATAGAGTTACCCTGCAACCCAACAATTGCACTACTGGGTATTTACCCTAAAGATACAAATGTAGTGATCTGAAAGGGCACATGCACCTGAATATTTATAGCAGCAATGTCCACAATAGCCAAACTATGGAAAGAGCCTAGATGTCCATCAACAGATGAATGGATAAAGATGTGGAATATTATGCAGCCATCATAAAAACAAAATCTTGCCATTTGCGATGACGTCGGTGGAACTAGAGGATATTATGCTAGATGAAATAAGTCAATCAGAGAAAGACAATTATCATATGATCTCTCTGATACAAGGAATTTGAGAGGAAGGGTAGGGGCTCATAGGGGGAAGGGACAGAAAAATGAAACAGGATGGGACCAGGGAAGGAGACAAACTGTAAGAGACTCTTTAATCTCAGAAAATAGACTGGGGGTTGTTGGGAGCAGGGGGAGGGATAGGATGGCTGGGTTATGGACATTAGGGAGGGTATGTGCTATGGTGAGTGCTGTGAATTGCGTAAGACTGATGATTCACAAACCTGTACCCCTGAAACAAATAATACATTATATGTTAAAAAAAAAAAAAAAGAAAGAAAGAAAGAAAGAAAGAAAAGCATGATCACAAAACATATAGGACAGTGTTCTTTCTATAGGTACTGGACATTGGGAAGTCCTAAAGTTAGAAAAAAAACCCATGGTGCTCTCGCGTGGCCATCTTCAGGAGCCAGGGCATGGCTGTCCCCTCCTCTTCTGAGAGAGATTGTACTGACAGTTGGATTTATAATTCTAGGTCTATGTAACCTGTCAAGGGAGAGACTTGGAGGGAGCATTCACTTGGGATTCATTTTGGGGTGGCCTTTTAAGTATCCACCCTGGCAAAAAGAGGTTCTGCTGAAGGTTTGCATTTGTTTGCTTTTTCGTGGCCCTCCTCTCCCTTCCAAATTTAGTTTTTCTGAATCTTCTATGAATATAGTATCCTCAAACAAATAACACATTTCAGGTACACATAACTGCTTTGCTATTTGCAGAGCATTTGCAATGTAAATACGATGAGCTCAAGAGTATTCTTGTGTAAAGTGCTAACAAATATTTGTTCTGCTGGGGAGAGGCCCAGCGGGCTCTGAGGCCAGCCAAGAACAGCCTCCATGAGGGCCCCAGGTCGCTAGCTCTGAGTTCCCCTCACACTTTGGCAGCCAAGACAGCTGACCTCCTAGCTCAGTGAAATTAAAAAAACACTTAGTCACCAATGGATATTTAAACAGTTTCATTCCTTGGCTTATCTCAGAGTCTGTGTTTCTAAAACAGAACTTAGTTTAGGAATAAAATGGTACTTTCCTTCATGTGTTTGCCGGGTCAGAGCAGCCCATACCTGAAGCTGTCCTAGCATAGCAGTGATCGTGTTTGCAGAGCCCTCCAGATGCTCTTCTGAACACGTGATGCTGAAGGCATCCTGAAGAGGGCAGTAAGGGTGCCACAAAAGTCACAATGAAATCTCCTGATGCAAAGAAATGACCGAGTTACTTTCCTGAATGACCTCAGTCTGGGCAGAAAGAAGAGAAAGGGAGGCCAAGGTGGAGGAGAGGTAAGGAAGGGAAGGGAAGAGTTTTCCACAAGCTTTTCTACTTCCCACAAAATATCACAGCCCTTCAATGGACTCCCACTGTTCTAAAGATAGAGCTCATGTTTGTCCTCTAAGGCTGTGTACCGCATTGTACCATCTTGCTCATTTTCCCCTTGCTCTTTCATCCAGTCATGCTCACCATACCCCTTCCCAGAACCAGGTCTTTGCTGTCTTCTGCCTGCACCTCTCTTTCTTTCCCCTCTCCACTAGATAATGCCTTATCATCCCTCAGTGTTCGGCCCATGAGTCAGTTCCTCAGGAAGCTTCCCTGATCTCTGGTCCAGTTCCAGTCCCTGAGTGGAGGCTGTTGGGGTATCCACCATCTCTCCTAGCTACACTTGTCATGGTGACAGCATGTGCACCTGTGATGGTATTTGGTTGTTTCTCTCCCTTGACAAAACAGTAAGCTTACAAAGACAAGAATTGGAAGTATTTTAGCTCTTGGTGCCTGGGGCATAACAGGCCTTTAGTAAGTATCAAATGAATGAGTGAATGTGAATGAATGAAGCTAGGTCTTCTCTCAGGTCTGTCCCCTCCAAAGCATGTTGTCTTAGAACATTTACTGGAACGGGGAAAACCCAATCATATAAAAAGATAGGGAAAGAACACTCAAGGAAAAGACTCTCATTCCAAAGGCTCTGTATTCCAGGAAGAGAGAGGCAGCTAGCAGGGTAAACTGAGCAAGAGGTGTGATCACAGGCCACCTCCTCTATCTGAACCTGATCACCTCCACCATACTGGAGTGTATTTGTATTTACAGATATACTGCTGTGACCCTGACACAGACCCCATCCCAACTCCACCACATCCGCCAATACCTGCATCCACAGACATGCAGAGATATTCTCTGTGGCAATGTAATCCCCAGGAATTCTAGGTTCCTGTGCTGTTTAGCTGGCCACTGCCTTAAAATAAACCTAGAAGAGAGAAAAACATCCTCATTTAACTTTGCAGAGGTGTTTTTTCACTTTTATCCACAAATATCTAGAACTGCAAATTTTCTCTGTACATGCCGTGAAGAGGGGAAGAAAGAGTCAGCCTAAGAGAGAAAGCATCAAAAAGAAAAACAGTGTATTTGGCAATGGTGCAAAAATGGGCTGCCTGAGGCTACGACTCATGAAAATACACTAGAAGGAGATCCCAGGAAAGCCTTCGACAACCAGGTAAATGTGGAAAAGTTCTGATTTTCTTTTTCCAAATTTGAAAATATTCAAGGAAAAAACATTTTTAATTTTACTATGATGGACACATCCCAGGCCAGGCATGTTTATGGAGCATGCTAGCGGTATGCTCCTCAATTGTGAGGACAGACTGCCAACTACGTATCCTTTTTCTTAATTTAAACAGCCGGTGGCAACAAAAAAATTCAGTTTAAAGCTCATGGATTTTCTCATTTGCCGCTCTAAGAGCCCATAAACATATGTATCTTTGGAAAACTATCATGTGTTTTCAACTTCCTGAAGAATTCTTGTAAAATATAACTGAACCACATTACCCTTTGTCCTGAGCTTTTATTCCACTAATGGACAAATTGGGAGGAGGCTGAGAACAAATGTGCTATTAATTACCCAGATGGCTTTTTAATAGAACCTTGGATTATTCTTCAGCCACTAAACATTGTCCAGAAATTTCTTAATAACACTGGTGTGCAAGGCATTCCTTCTAGAAGAATAAAGATCTCATTGACTGGCAGGCTCAGTCACGTCAGGTTAGCTCCGGAGACGGTAGACAAAGGGCGGGTATTGTATAGACGAGAGAGAATGACACGCCATATCTGAGCTGCCCAGTCTCCTCAGCAATGACAGATTTTCTAATTCACTGCAGGTTCTCACAAAACTGGGTGGTCAGCTTTGGAGAGAACCAACAGTGGGCCTATTGATTCTGGGTGGGAGCGACATAATTCTGAATTAACCTGAATTGATTCAATACAACGGAGAGTCTTGGAATCGGATTAAAATTAGGATTAATACATTAAATGTTAGGTCAGAATGTTAAGTCCCAGTGCTGAAAGACCTACATGAGGTAAGTCAAAGTGAATGCAGGCAGGTATTTTAAGCCAGAAGATAATTTGTGCTTTTAAACTCTAGAAATACATCACTCAAAATTCACTGGCCCAGATGAAGCCTTTTATGAAACTGTGTGTTGTGTTCTGGTTTTTGCTGGTTGGATCATCAACAGTCATTTTGAATATGTGTCTCTTAAGTTTGGGGTGTGTGTGTGTGTGTGTGTGTGTGTGTGTGTGTGTGTAGAGAGAGAGAGAGAGAGAAGCTTTCATCTGACACAGTAATGGCTGAGAGACAGCCTGGCTCATTATTTGTTCCCGCTTTTGTAAAATCATCTTGCCAGGGGCGAACTCTGCTGCTCAGAGCTCTCCAAGCAGACGGCAATTAACTTTCACTGTGCTTGTCAGCAGAAACATACTTGTATTAAATCATGAAGAATGCAAACTCTCATTTTGAATATGTTTTCCCAAGTCCTAGATGAATGTATTTATATTTAGGAAAATAAGAAGAGAACTAAACACCTTACAGTTTTCTGGAGTAATTATTTGAATATAAAAATTTTAAACCCTCTGATTCTCAAACCATATTTAAAAATATCCAAATAGCTATATCGAAAGAAAAGAATATGAGGGGGCACCTGGCTGTCCCAGTGGGAGGAGCATGTGACTCTTGATCTTGGGGGTCATGAGTTTGAGCCCCCCAACTAGGTGCAGAGATTCCTTAAATCAACAAATACAAAAAAACTTTAAAAAAAAAAAAAAAGGAGATGAGTATCTGTTGCAAAACAGTCCTGATACAACCAAGCAAAACAGTTCGCAAAGGGGCTGGGATAAAAATAAAATATTTGGGGAGACGCAATGAAACTGAATATGACATTTTTTTAGGGAATGTAGTTCCTTAAATATTTAACATCACTTGGATATTTTATTGCATATTTCGTTGTGCCTAAAAGAATGAAGTGATAAAAAATTGAAGAGCCCTTGAAGAATGATCTAACACATTACAGAGTACTTTTTCATTTAAAAAAAAAAAAAACAAGATGCTTTTGCTTACATCTTGATAATTTACAAAATACACCTTTGTGCCTTTTTCTTTCTCTATCCTCCTTGTCATGTGATCACCCTGAAATGCAATCAACAAAGGAATTTTTAATAAATTTGAAAAGACTGCTGTCAGTAGCTCTCTGTGTTCTATAACCTAATCACATGATCATCTAAGAGCATCATTTATTAGCAATTATAACAATAGGTACATTTTGCCTTCACCTAGTCAGGATACCCTTTCAGGTCTTCAGACAGATCCAATCATAAGTAACTTATTATTTATAGTTTCAGTTTGGAGTTTAACCTCACAGGGGCTCTTTGCCAAATCTTACTAACAGAAATACAGTTTTCATTTCCATTTTCCCTTTTGATGCAAGTTTGTTTTCCCAAAGCTGCCTCGTTCCTAGATTTCTGGCACCTGCACACTGACCCCTGGTGGCGGCAACTAGACCCTGCAAAGCCTCTTGCGCGGCAATGAAGCCTCTCGGAGCTGAAAAGTTTCCTTCCTCAACCACTCCAGATTAAAACCCATCGTACTGTATCCTGTTCTCAGAGTCTTGCTAGGTAATGCAGTCAACTAATTCAAAATAAGTTGTGAATGGGAGTTTCTATCCCTCCCCCAGTGCTACGATGTTTCATATCAAAGGAGTTTCTCGTACCTAGCTGGACAAAGGAGAAACTTGGAAGCAAGAGACATTCACAGGCAAATCGTATCACAGAGGTCTTCCACTTGATGTACTTCCAAGATCGGCCTGAACCAGTGACACTTCCTAGAGTCATGTGAAAAGAAGAACAGGGGCTACATAATCAGACATCACTTAATCCTGATGTCTTGGTTTACTAGCCGTGTGGTCTTGGACAAGCTACTTAACCTTCCTAAATTCTCAGTTTGCCTCTTTGTAAAAAAAGTTTAGTAGTATTTTATTCCAAAGGATGGTTGTTAGGAATATGGATACAGGGTAAGTGGGACTATAAGTTCTCAGATAAGTTTGGCATTATTCTCTCCAAGGGAAAGAAGGTGGCACTTGTATTTATGAAGATCATATTTTTTGTTCCAAAAACTATGTATTTGGGACATGAAAAGGGTAAATGATATGGGGAGAGAAAAGGATAAAAATATTTCAGGTCAGAAATGTCTCCGAGAAATCCACAGAGGCAACACATCTGGAGTGCAAAACACTATGTCAGTTTTTCGGTTGAAGTAAGTCCCTGGGCTGCCGGGGATAGCCTTCCAAAAGAATGCTAGTTAACACCAAATCAGATTTCTAAATAAGCCCACAGACCAGGCAACTCTGACAAATGGACAAGTGCTCAAGAGATGTTTGTTTACACAGACATCTTCTAACACTGTAAATAAGATAATAAGAACACACACTCCTTTGCAGCAGTCATAAAAGGTCGGATGGAGTTAGGTAGTGTCTAGACGCCTTTGATCAAAAAACAGGGATTAGTGGTTGCTGAATTTACTAACACAATTTTCTCTCCTTTTCTTCAATTATTTCTATTTTCGGCCTTCACTTTTAGGATTTAGTTACAGCAACTTGCACTGCTTAGTCAGCAGACATGTGCCATTTGGGGGATGCCATGATCCCCTTTTTCGAAATTAAATTTTGAAGCCAGAAGTGTCATGTTTCATTTCTCATTTAGTGTAATTCTATGAGACTTTACTCAGCATTAAAAGACAAAGTCAGTACCCACTGATCATCATATGTTTTCAGGCTTTAAGCACACTGACTCATGCCCAGGGTCTTGCCATTAATTATTTTCCCATGTACTACCTACTACAAACCTTTATCAGTTAAGTAAATACTCATAACAAAACACAGAGAGATTCATGCTTATACCCATAATGAACACAGTGTATAGCTAGAGAGATTGAACCTATGCAAATTAGCAATGGTAAAGTATTATCATATGAATTATACCAAAACAGCCCTAGAACTGTGTTTAATCATTAATATTCCTTAGGAAAATAATCTGACTCCATGCCATGCTGACAGGTAATTTTTTTTTCTTACTGCATTGTTTGGTTTGCCTAATGTTGTATTCCTTGCTGGTCAGGATTTAATAATAGACCATCCACCGTAGGTGGCCCTGCATTTGCTATTTCCTGCAGTATCAGAAAACCTCTTTCATTACAAGACAGGCTCAACTGTAAGACGGCCTGAAAACATGGACCCAGGGGGCAATTTTACAAGAGATTTCTGGGTATATGTTGTATGCCAGGGGGTTGGAATATAAAGGGAGAGCCTAATCCCTTTCTTGTGAAGCTCGTGGTAAGTGAACATTCCAAATGTGTCTTCTCTCCTCAAACCCTTCCTTGCTTGTTGCGATGAACTGGTCACCCCTTCACAGAGAAGGGGACTTCCTAGGCAGAGACTTGCCTGCTGCTGAGAGAAAGGAAATTCTTCATTCAACCCCAGCTGCTATAGGATGTAAACTGAGATTCATGGGGAACGGAGACCAGAGAAAAGATGAGGAATGGTCTTCACAGAGATGATCCATTGCTGTGGTGAATTTTCCCCATCTGGAGTATGAACTGGAAACTCAGATAAGACCCCATACCCACACCCCATACCCACACTCCAAACTAGAAACTCAAATAAGACTCCTTTCTAGGTAGTTTTCCTCTCATAACTTCATATCCTTCACACTCTAAAGAAGATTATGTTTAGGTTTTTGTTTTTGTTTTTACTCAAAGAGTTCCCCCACGTTTGGCAAAATTCTTCTTCTCTAGAAAAACCCAGTTGTTTTTCTCTTGGGCTAAGGCAATTATGTATATTTTTTCCACCGGCAACTGAGATATCACTTGCTTCTAAAGATGGATTTATTCTCTTTTTAACACTCTGAAACAGCTCCTTCCTCAGATGAAAATCTGGTTTGGGTGCAGGTCTCTGAGATGTAATACAACTCTTTGGGGGAAAATGATTCTCTCAGTACAAGAGAAGTACAAGTCTGCCTGATGTATGCATGGAAGATGGACTTGAACATTCTGCCCAAAACACTCAGAAAACCATGTTAGTTTTATGAATCACTGGAAGTTAAGACAATGATGAAACATTTTTATTTATTCCTTTCAGGAAATACTCAGATGCACAAGCCTGAATTCTTAAAATTACTGATGTGTACTACTTAATAAGAAATTTAAGCAGAATATGACTTTATTAAAAATATTTTTCCTATTATGAGAAAAAATAAAATCTAAAGATGGCATTCATTATAGTGACCAAATTATCAATTTTAAAATTAGATTTTAATTTAAAAGTCCATGGTTCCTGATCCCTGGAAATTTCATAAGTCTTCATCTAGAAATGTGGTGCCCAACTCTCCAAGCTCCCAGTCTACTTATGTGAACAATGGAGATTTACTTGGAATTTCTTTCCCCAAGGTCTGTTAACATACAGAAAAGAAATGAAGAAACAGGATTTTGATAAAGAGATACCTATTATTTCATTGTCACTTAAAAAAAATATTTTGGGGGCACCTGGGTGGCTCAGTAAGTTAATCATTTGCCTTTTGCTCAGCTCATGATCATGGGGTCCTGGGATTGATTCTCCCCCTCCCACTCCCCCTGCTTATTCTCTCTTTCCCTTTTTCTCTCTCTGCCAAATAAATAAATAAAATCCTTTAAAAAATATTTTGGCAGTTGGCAGTGGTGCCTGAAATTTAAATATTTGAGTTTGGTATTACTTAGTATTTAGCCAAATATTTACCTTTTTAAAAATGGCTTCAAAAAAATTTTACCCAGTTTTCCCTTAATTTTTGCATCAAAATGTATTTTAAGAAAAATGAAATCCATATGTTCCTAGTTTATCTCTCCCAATTCTTCAACATTTTGTTTTGGAAGATTATTTGGCAGATAAAAAACCTTAATTAATTTCCAGGTTTTGTCATTTAATTATTAAATTGTATTTGACTAATAACTATGAAATTATGAATTTGGAAAACTGAGTATTTATTATGATCCTGAACCCTTTAGATCTTTAAGAAATACTTTAAAAAATAAGTGATTAAGTGAATTATAAGTAGGGGACAACTTAAAAACAACCAGATATTACTTAAACAGGTGTTTAAACTCTATTAGTAAGAACAAAAAATTTAACCCTTGCTCTAAACCTTAAATTTATACAGTGTTGTAGTCAGATATATCTCAATAAAACTGGGGGGAGAAAAAGAAAACTTTATCCAAACACCAGAGAGAGACTTTCTTTCCTCCAAGTATTAATTTGGCCAATATAAATACAATTTTCATGCATTTCCTATGCTCTTTTATAAAGTCTCATGTTCTCTATATAAACCATTTTTGAAATGTAAATTTCTCCAGACTTTGAAATAATGCATATGTTTACTAAAAAGTATGGAAAATATTAGCAAAGTGAAAATTTCCATTTAAAATGGGAATATACCAGTAAAAAGTAGGTAAGACTTATAAGTTGGCCACAGAATTTGATCCTAGAACTGACAAATGGTACTAAGACTTATGTGCTAGATATTGTGCTCTGTGTACCATATACCTTATTTCATTTAATCCTCATGAAAACCCTAGGAGGTAATACTTGTATCCCCATTTTGCAGCGTTGCAAACCAAAATTCAGAAAGTTTGAATAAGTGACCCCGGGTTTCACAGTTGGTAAGGTGAGCCCTAGTTTAAACCTCAGCACTATGTATGTCCAAAGCTGGTACTCTTAAGCATTCCTAAATGAAACAGCAGTGGGGAAAACCTTTGATATTATTAATATAAACAAGCAGTCACTTCTCCCTAAGAGGATTTTCCCAGCCCACCCTGCTCCATGGACAATTGCTCCCGTCTTTGCTCGTGAGCTATTTTTTGGTTGCCAAGGAGGGTAAGTAAGAGATTAATGTCAAGGCTCTCATAAAACAGAATGTTATAAAGGTCCCTCTAACCTAAATCTACATATTATCCAGGGAGATCACAGAAGAGATCCTGGGGAACCACAAAAGTCAAATATAGTTGTCAACTATGATCACTTTCAAACTAGCTGCAAGGTGGAGGATTTCTAGGATACAAGGAAGCATCTTGTATCTCTATTACCCTAGGACTAGACTGATCCAACTGTTACAGCTTACAACACTTTCTTACCTTCCACAGAAACTAGGCAGAATCATAAATGAAAATATAACTGTTCAATAAGCACATTACCCAAATGGAAAAGATAAAACCCCTTTTCAGAGGCAGAAATCACGATCTGACAGTAGTAGGTGTATGATTCCTTATCTAGGGGGGAAGTTGGAGGCTTTGGAAGAGAGTATCATTTCTTTCTCAGCAAGCACATTGTTATTTCCAGTCTGCCATCTGTATAGCTGTATTTCTCCGGGTCACTCTTCCAATAAAAACAAAGTAAATATCTAATCATCATGAGCAGAAGCAGCTCATGAAACAGAAGTATCTATTCTTTTTGCAGTTAAGCCACTTTTCAAAAGGAAATTCATACCAAGTCCACAGAGATGGAGAATGCTTTCATCAGAGTAGCCTCACAGTGACTCTTCTTATGTATGTTGGAAGGATGTAGAAGTTTTTGGACTATTATCAAAGCCATGCCACATCTGGATTTTTGTATGTTTTTTGTTTGTTTGTTAGTTATTTAAGGATTTTATTTATTTATTTACTCATTTATTTGACAGAGAGAGAGCATGTGCACAAACAGGGGGAATGCAGAGGGAGAGGTAAGAGCTGGCTCCCTGCTGAGGCAAGGCTCCCTCCCTGGTCCCTGGGATCATGATCTGAACTGAAGGCAGACTCTTAACCAACTGAGCCACCCAGGCACCCCTCCACATCTAGTTTTAAGACCGGAGACATTTTCTAAAGAAACTCTGTTCCTTCATCCAGGGTTCCTTAACAGTGAACTCCCCCTCAGCAGGTTGGATTAGCCACAATTTCCAACTGAAATTGTACTTGTTGTTTCCTTAAGGAAATCCATTCCCCTCTTCAGATGTACTGTTTCCATGGGCTTTCTCCAGAGCGACTGTAACCTGTGTGTTTTCTTTTAAGTTTTATTGAAATGAGAAGCCTGCTTAGAATGGAACTCATTAGCCTAAGTCAGGCCATGCCTTACCTGGAAATCAACCCTCATCTTCTCTTTAGATATAAAGATATGTCTTTAAATACAGCTCAAGTCTCCCTTTTACTGTGGAAGCTTCCTCTGATAATCCTCACAGAAAGTGTTTGCTTCTTCCTCTGTAGCACTCATGTGGCACAATCACACATTTCCTGAAATGGTTAATAATCTTTTTGTGTTTAAATCATAATTTCACTAAAACTATCAGTCTTTACCATGAAGGAACTAACATAGGACCAAAGCCATCGAAATCCTCCTTAAAGCACCTGCATCAGCACCCAGCATGGTACCTTCCACACAGTAACTGCTCAGTGAGTCAGAACCTGAGTCCTCTACACTCTGGATAGCTCATGGTGCTAGAGGTACTAGGCTTATGTGGACAGTCTTGTGAAATACCACCTGAAGAGTGGAAATAAATGGTGAGATCTCAGAGAGCCCAGCTGCTGAAAGTTAACCCAGAGGTTGTGAGAGGACTCTGGGAAGCTAGGTTAAAATTAGTTACTCTTCTCTCCCACCATAGACAGTCTCATGGATTGTTGTACCTGGTTTTTCTTTCACACAAACAAAATTATCTTTACAAAAGAGATTTGTATGTACAACCTTTCGTATCTTTCTTTCCCTGAACCGAAGTTGTCAAGACTTTCTAGAATTGTGCTTTTTCTAAGTACAATGAACTTCAGATCCCAGGCTGGTCTTTAGGTTTGACTTGGGAAACATTTTGAAATTGAAAAATAATAAAGCTGATGGTTGCCCAAAAAGTGAAACATAGAATTAAAAAAAAATAATAAAAATAAAAAAATAAACAAAAACAACTTGGCAACTCCAGTCCTAAGTATATACCTAAAATAACTGAAAACCCATACACAAATACTTGTACACCAATATTCATAATACCATGGTTTTTAGTAACCAGAAGGTCAAACAACCCAAATTTCCATCATGGATGAATGAATAAACAAAATGTGTTATAGCCTTACAATGGAATATTACTCAGCCATAAAAAGGAGTGAAGGCCTGATACATGCTATAACCTTGAAAACATTATTCCAAGTGAAAGAAGTCTGACACAAAAGATCACATATTATATGATTCCATTTATAGGAAATATCCAGGACTTGCAGACCCATAGAAACAGAAAGCAGATTGGTGGTTGGCAAAACATAGTAGGAGGAAGATAGGAACTAACTGCTAATGGATATGGAGTTTTATTCTAAGTTGTTGAAAGCGTTCAGAGCTAGACAGGAAGGAGTTGCCAACCCTGTGAATATACTGAATGCCACTGAATTGTCATGTTCAAAATGGATAATTTTATGTTGTATGTATTTTACTTCAACACAAAAAATGGCAACAAAGCTTGTCAGACACCTATAGCTCCTAGAGCCCAAGGTCCCACAGAAGCAGAGAAAGGGGCAGCCTAACTCAGTCACTGAACACTTTTTGGAGAGGATGACAGCTAAGCCAAGGCCTGAAAGTCATGTAGGCTTTAAACTAAGTGGGAAGACAGATGTGGGTAGGGAAAGAAAAGGGAAGAGAAAAATGTCTCAGGAGGATGTGTGTATGATGATCTCATAGTACAGACATAAATATTTCTCCTCAACCCATAAAATCAAATTAATAAACATGTATTAATTATCTATTATTTGGGAGAACCATGCTATGTACAGGGAGAAACATACCCCCCGCAAAAAAAGGGCATGGTCTTACAAGAGAAATAAAACTACAGTTTCTTGAGCACCTTCTAAATGATGGATATTTTACATACATTATTTCAACTAATTCTTTAAACATAGCAAAGATATGAGTATAATGAATCCTTTAGAGTTAAGTAAGTTGCTCAATATTGCACAACTTACAAATGGAAGAAATGAGATTCAAATCTAAGTGTGTCTGACTCCAGAGCCCACATTCTTACCACAACAGCAGGCTGTCAGTCACAAAGGACATCATTATAGCTGCTGGAAGTTGAATAACTTACTGAGACATCAGTGAAGAAATGTCATAAAGTAGAGCGCAATGCTGCTCCCCGTTGGTGACAAAGGCCATGGAAAAAACTAGGACCAGATCTGGAGAGGAACAGAAGTCTCAGATCCCAGATCCCAGGTCTCAGGGCCAGAAGCAGAGGTGAGGAGAAAAAGGCCCAGCCATCACAATCCCCATTATATTAAGATGAGAGAGCCTCCTCTCTGTACCCTGCACTCCTCTCAGAGCACTCCACAAATTCAATGTTTGCTTGTGAATCTCTATTCATATCCCAGTTCCATCATTTACTAGCCTTGGGTAAATTATACAAAGGGGTCTGCCTCTCTGTGCCTTGGCTGACACATCTGAAAAACTAAAACAATATGAATAATAATTCTGGATCGAATGAATTAATACCTACAAAGTGCTTAAGGGTCGACAATACAGCAAGTGCTCAGTAAATGTTGTGTTACTATTTCCCTTATCAGGGATTCTCAGCTTCTTAAGAGCAAGGACCATACTTTTTTTTTTTTTTTTAAATAACCAGCCTCTACCACAAAGCCTAGAACACAGCTGGTAAATAGGAAGGTTTGAGTCAGGGTGGTAGTGGATCCCTACTCTACTTGCCAGTAAAATTTTCAGGATGGAGGCCTTGCCATCCTCTAAATTCTCACTCTTCTGTTGTAAACCCCTTGACTGCTAAAAACAGAGGTTGTCAGTCATCAAACATTTACTGAACATCTATTATCTGGCAGGCCCAGCAGTGGGGATACAGTTCTCTAAACTTCCAGGACTGAATTTAGTCCAAATGGTTGATTCATCATTCAGTTTAGACAGGGAAAAAAATAAGAAGGCACACACTAATACAGCCTCTCGAGTAATACCTGTGCAATGTCAAAGTTTTGGCTATCATTACAAAGAAAACATTGCTACTCATGTACAAAACAAACTATAATCCATTAACTCAGCACAGAAGTCCTTTTTGGCTCCAAAAACTCTGGCACTCAAACAAGGTTTGTAGTCGCACAGCCAAAAAATACCTGGCTGATACATTTTAACATCCTTCCTTGTTTTCTTTCAGACATATTTCAGTAATAGCCTGTCTGCAGGTACGAGATGCTTACAGGAAGTGATTAATCTTTCATGAGACTATTCTACTATTCCTCAATGCAATACGATAAGAGCTTGAAGGGACAGACACCCTCGTGTCAGGGCATGCTTCAAGGAAAGGAAGTTTTCATGGGAGATAAATCTGATCACATGATAGCAGCCGATGATAAAAATCTCTTTTTTAAAAGAAAGCAACCTAACAGGACAAAACCACTCCCCCGGGAAAAAGAGAAGGGGGTGAGGGGAAACCCACCTCTAAACCTAAAACTTCTTTTTTTTCTCTGGTAGAAGGCCAGATGGAATCCTTGGACGTCATGAAACACTACAGCTGGAAGCTGAATGGTTCATCTATACCCCCAGCCCCCAATATGTAGATACTGGAGATGAGAAAGCCTCTTGTTTGCTGTCTGAAGCAGGTGTGGTTGGACTAAATGGGGAGAAGATGTCCAGCTGGAAGAACCCATCAACCAGCTGCCCAGGGCAGTCTGCTTAGATAAATACCACCTGTTACTAAACAGCAGAGAAAAATTAGTCATATCCCAGGAACCTGCCGATTCTCTCTATTATGCTAGGGCTTTTGTGTCTTTTGACATCCCAAATCCCATGTGTCTCAGAGCGATGGTCATTTTCTCTGCACTTAATTTGATTCTGGACAATGGCAGAGGCTTTTGAAGCATTAGGTTAAAGTATTTCCTGGGGGTTGGGAGCACATACATGAGAGAATAATAAACACACAGAAGCAGTGTGGACTGATTCCAAAAGGTACACAATGTCAGTGCCCTGTGGAGTCCATCCACTTGGAAGGACAGGGCATGGCCCCAGATTTTACACCCTATTCCCTCTCTTTCATTGCTGCCGGCTAGACCAGCCCTCTCTTGAGCATTGACTAAATACCCGGAAACACACACACACAGACACACACTCACACCTGGGCTCATGCTGTTCCCACACCTGGAATGTCTTCTCCTAACTTTCCAAATCCCTCTCTTCAAGACACAAACGGAATCCTGCTTCTCCTGGCATGTTCCCTCAAAACCGTAGCCCAAAATGATTGTCTCTTTGCTGCTAGCACAGTCCACATGGTGTATTTTGTCCCTGTAACTTATTGCTTTCTCCTCTTGTCCCAAGTAAACCTCACCCCACAACAGAATTCTGTAAGCATAAACCCTGCCCCTCTGAGGCCTAACCCCTTATTCAATACAAAGTTCGGCCTAAAGCAACCCCATAAATGTGTTCTCAACTGAAATAACACTGACCTCAAAGTCATTTTAGGATGGCATACAAAATGCTAGGTCTAAACTAGAGATGCCACAGGACAAAGCCTTTACTGATTTTCACCTTAAAGCTATGGACAGTCAGTAGGCATGTAACCAGAAGGCTACGGACTGAAACTCAGTTTTTCTAGTTATTAACTTTACGATATTAATTATTAATATTAATTATATCAGTTTCCTCACCTGTAAAATGGAACTCCGTCTCTAAGTCAGGGTTACCATCGGAAAGCTCCCATGAGGCGGTCTACAACTACTGTGGTTATGTGCATTACCAAAACCAGGCATTAGTGGTTCTTTGGTAAACTGCACAATACCCTCAACAGCAAACTGATGTGAATGACATGACTTACTATTCTAGACTGTTTAGGCTTCCCAAGCTTGGATGACTAGCAGATTCATCTGAGGACCTTGTTAAGCCAGACTGCCGCATCTCCATTTTGGAGATTCTAATCATGGAGGCCTGGGTGGCCTCAAGTGAATTTAACAATTAGCCAGGTGTAGGAACTACTGGATAAAATCAGTTTGCTGACAGTATCTAATGAAAACTTATAGGGCTTATGAGCTTTTAGAAATATATCTTAAATGGTAAGAAACCAATTGATAATGACATTTGGTGGCATTCAACTTAAAAATCTCCTAAGTTTTTCTTATAATTAAAATCTATATAGTCACATACACACACATATGCAGAAAGTTAATGTGTGTGTGTGTGTGTGTGTGTGTGTGTGTGTGTGTGAATTTCCTGGAGGTATGTGCAGTAATTACCCAGTATTCCGGAACCTCTCATATATCAATTTATCTCTGTAATCTGATCATTTGCTGCAGTCAGGGTATGTCCCATTTCTAGTCCTCCACAAAGTTCACTCATGTTTGTAAAATAATTACTCAAACTAAGAAATTAGACAGTATATTTCAAAAAGAGCAAGAAAAGTAACATACCCAGGAAAAAGACAAAATCCTAAGCAGTGAAATTAAGTTTTTTAGAAAAGCAGTTTTGGGCACTTTGCTACCCTAAAATCTGCCGGCATCCAGCAGCCTTGAGCAGAGAGTACAGGCACTCCTAAGAAAGCCCTCGTCTGAGGCATTTAGTCCCTCAGCTGGGCAGAGGTCAAGGCAATCAACAGTAGTTTAGACCAAGGAAGAAAACCAGCTCAATTAATGTGACAGACACAGGAAGAGTCATCCCATTTAGGAACAAGAGAAGTTTGAGAAGAACTGGGTTGCTGAGAGTTGGCCAGTACAAGCAGATAAATAACTGCCTCGTTCATCCCTTTCAAATGTATCCGGTAAATTCACCAGATTTACAAGCATTGTACAGCACAAGTTCCCTGCAGAGAGTTCCTGAAAATCGACTCAATCTCTTTCTAAAAATTACGCCAGACATAGCTTCTGGTGCAGAGGAAACAGAGCATCCCTTTGCCTGGGCCCCCCAGTGTAAGGAAAGTCACTAACTCTCACAGGAGCAGATTGTTTCAACTTAATTGAATGAAGTAAACTTGGGGAAATACCTGACATTGCCAACTTGACCTCTGCTAAGCCTTTCGAACTTCAATCACTGTCCTCCAACACAAAGCCTTCTATTAGTCTTCCAGCCATTTTCCCTGCTTACACAGGTAGCTTATCTCGAGGCGACCATGGTTTCAGTTATCATTTCTGACCTGATTGTGAGACAAGTATTATTTCCGTGCTGGGTTTTATGACTAAGCCTGCAGAGGTATTTGCTGGTTTGATTGAGGAAAAGGCGTCTCGTTTCAGTTTCTTATCCACCAAGATCCAATAACTTATTTTAAAGAAAAAGAAAGTTTTAATTTATGAGAGCGCATAGAGAAAAGACTTCAAAAAATTAACATTGGTCAGAAACTTTCCAAGATCATAAACTTTGGTGTTTTGTACAGATTTCAAAGTGAAAAATATAATTTGTAACATGGGGCAATAAACATGAAGATTATTCCCAATAACAAAGTAGAGATGGGAAAAACAAAACAAAAACTGTCTGAATGTCTCAAACAAGCAGAATTGCTTATTCCTCATCTAGTTCCCTTACAGAAGGAGCAAAAATTGAGGCTAATGTTGGAAAACATTTTGAATTAATTACCCATCCTGGCAAATAAAAAGTGTTTTAAATCTGAGACTAATGATGTGAATAGTAATCATTTTAAGTGGTATTTAGTCCCAACTAAGCACCTATTTTTCTTATTCTTAACTCTAGAGTAAATCTACCTTTAAGAATTATACCAGAAAAAATTTAAGCATATTCAACATTCAGAATCAACCAGTTCTTCATTGCAAAGTAAAACAAAATACAATTTGCCCTCCCCAAATTGTTAGTGATCTAAAAGACGGCTAACAGCCAGTTCCAGCAACCATGGGGAGAGTATACAAATATAAATAGACAAATATAAATCATGGGGAAAATATACAAATTTTGTGGAAAGTAATCTGGTTGGCAATATCTATTGAAATTTGAAACGTTCATACCTGGCAAGACTATTCATTGAAAAATTGTTTACAATAGGAAAAAGAAGGGGAAAAAAGCCTAAACAAGGAACAAAATTTAAAAATTAAATAGGGGAATGGTTCAATAGTAACAATACAGACATTAAAATGTTAAAAAAAAAATCCTGCATGAAGTGACCTGGAAAAATGTTTATATTCTAGTAAATAAAACTGATTCTAGATAAGCATATTTAGTAATATTCTAATTTAGGGTATCCAGCGTATAAATGCACATAAAGTATAAACCTAGGAAAAAGAAAGAATATACATCAAATAGCTTGCTGATTGTTTTTAACCCTGAGAGGAGAAAATGTATGGATGGAAGGGGTCTTTAGCTCCTTATTTAATAAAAGCCAAACGTAGACAACAGGTGAATTCTATTTATTTTGATTTTGAAGTGTATTTCAAAAATGTTTAAACTCTAAAACTGTTTAGAAACCAGAAACCTATATTTAAATATTAAAAGAAGTCAATATTTATTCTTATCATCTGCAGAAATAAAGCATCTATGAAATAATTAACCTCATAATTTCAAAAGAACTACATTTGTTAAAATGAGTTGTATCAACTTGGACTCTCTTCCATTGCCATCTCTTATAGCTGATATCCAGTCAGTCTAAATATAACAAACATGGATATTTTATTTCTTTCTGTATACTTTAAAAGTAAATTTGTTGAAGGAATACACACATTGCTTGTGTTATAAATTCCCGTGGCTATTGCAAGAGTTGCCTCAAGAAGCTTGATTATGTTGTTGAGTCCAATGAATGCGAATTATCTTCTTCTAAATGAAACTGTGGAGGACGAAGGGATGAAGTATTACTGTTTCCAATAAGTATTTTGATTAGGAGTTGTTTCATTTTGCTTCATTAAAAACAAAAATAAAAACACCTATTTACCAATTCAGAGCCTACTGAAAGAAAAGAGATTATCACACAGTAATATTTTCACAGTTTCTATTCTCCAAAGCCACACACCTTATTTCTAAAGCTGCCAAAATTTCTTTATCAAACCAAAAATGTGAACATTAGCCAAGCACACGAGTCTCCACAGCCTCGTGTCATAGAGGGATGTTAGTATTGGCAAGAAAAGTGCATGAAATCTATTTCTTATGCCGCAAGTGCCTGGAATTTCCTGGCATTCCATTTCATCGGAGTGTCAGCTGAGCAGTACAGCGCAGCAGCGCCCGAGCAGGCTGGAGTCTGAGGAATTCATGTTTATTACACCATCCACACAATTAAAGGACTCTATAACACTAACGTTTTTTTACGTAACAGAAAAATGTGCAAATTAATATGCTTACCAAATCTTCCTTCTCCTCTTTCCCCTTCACTCTTCTGGACACTGCTGCTTTCCATGGCCTTGGAAAATCTGTTTTAACTTTTCTGAGCTTTGGTTTCTCATCCGCATGATGGGAGTAATAGTATGACCATAAAGGTTTACTGTGAAAATCAAGTGACTATGTTGTTTAGAAAACTGCATAGCTTAAAATAACTGCTCCAAAAATAGGAGTTTCTTGTTGTAATCCATACATATTAATGGTGCAAGATCCAAGAGCGGTACTCTGCTCTATCCTTAGGGCTCTAAATCCCAATCTCTAGAGAGAAAAAAGTCAAATCTAAACTTTCAAAATGAAGAGCTGGGGATTCCACCCCCCACCAAAGATTCTGAGTCATTCCATCCGGGAGTAGGGATGGTAACTGGGAATCTTCGTTTTTCACAAGCACCCCAAGTGATTGTGACAAGAAGCTGGAGACAGGGGAACAGCAAAGGGCCTTGGGAAGTAGCAGAAGGAAGGAGGAAGAATACAGTTCATGACCCCCCATCCTGAAAGTTCTTCACTCTTCTACTAACATTAACTGTTTTTTTCTGACTCTCAGACCAAGAGATCGTCTCCTAAATCTAATTTGTATTTATGTCATGCCGGGGGAAAAAAAAAGAATCAGAATGGGTCTCTCACTTCATCTCCACTGACTCGGACTACATTTCCTCCCGACTGTAACAGCACATTCCTCCAAGCCCTAAATGTCCTTCATGCTCCATTAGGTTTTGTTCCTTTGGATTCCTGTTCGTGTTGATTCCTTTCGACACTAGTGGTATATGATTGCAAGATTAAAATGATTGCTGTAGACCTGCATATTTAATTCCTACATATTGATCCCCTGGTCTGAAAGTTTCCATACCTCCATCGGAACCTGGGATTTTCACATCAGCCCCCATGTCCTCCATGTCAAATGATGGAGGAATCTCGCGCTTGTCCGCATCCCCCACACAATATCACATCTCAGGTCTACCTCTCCTGCTGAACAGAGGACCTAATGAATATCTTGCTCTCGGCAGAAGGTGGACACACGTTTCATGGGGCCTAAAGCCTGTCCTATTTGGGATATCACATGAGTCCAAGGCCAGGTCCCCTCTAAGATCCTTAGAATCATTATAAATTATTTTGTGTCCTCTTGCCCCAATTCATATGTTAAAGCCCCAATCCCCAGTGTGACTGTAATTGAAGATAGGGCGTTTTACAGGATCATTAAGGTTTAATGTGGCCATAGGGGTAGGGCCCTGATCCAATACAACTAGTGTCCTTCTAAAAATCAACAGAGAAACCAGGGATGTACATACACAGGAAAAAAAGCCCATGTGAGGGCACAGAGGAAAGGTGGCCGATTACAAGACAAGGACAGGGGCCTCAGGAGAAATCAGCCCTGCTGACACCTGGATCTTGGATTTCCAACTTCCCAAACTGTGAGAAAATCAATTTCTGTTAAACCACCCAGTCTGCGCTCGCTTCGGCAGCACATATACTAAACCACCCAGTCTGACAAATTTTGTTATGGCAGCCCTAGTAGAATTCTACAGAAGTGATCCATGCAGTTGAGAGGCCCTTAAGCTCTCCCTGTATCCTCCTCTCCTACCAGCCAAACTGAATTTCGTATCACCATTACAGCAGTTTCCACGCTGACTCCACACCAGTGGTTTTCATTGTGTTGAATGCACCCATGCTTAAAAATTCAGTTCAAATAGTATGCTCTTCTCTAATCTCTGTACTTTAAATATATATTTTCCCTACCCCATATCCTATGCCACAAGTGTTCTTTCTGTACCTCTTTTGCTGGTACTGTTTAATTCTCTTATATTGTTATCAGTCATTATTCATATTATTTTGTCATATTCATGTTATCATTCATATTCATTAATATTTACATTAATTTGTAAGATAACATTCCTATTTTAATTGATCATTTAAATTCCCTGTGGGAAGCAACCATGTCTAATTCCATGTCTGATACAATATTTGTACATAGGAAGCCATCAACAAATGTTTATTCACTTGTCTTTATTTGTTTATTTTAAGATTTTATTTATTTATTTGAGAGAGAGAGAAACAGACTCCCTGCTGAGCAGGGAGCCCAAAACCAGGCTCGATCCCAGGACCCTGAGGTCATAACCTGAGCTGAAGGCAGACACTTAACTGACTGATCCACCCAGGTGCTGCTATTTCTTTGTTTTTTAGAGAGGGAGAGAGAGAGAAAGAGGAGGAGAGGAAGAGCTGAGGGAGAGGGAGAGAAAAAATATTAAGTATGTTCCATACCCAGCATGGAGCCCAACACCTGGATCTCAACACATGGTTATGAGATCATGGCCTAAGCTGAAATCAAGAGTCAGACCAACTGAGCTACCCAGGTACTCCAACAAATGTTTATTAAATGGACTGATAGTTGTAAAATGCCTTGAGGTCTTTAGCAAATGGAATATGACAGTTAATTATCTATCTACCTAGCTGCCTATAGAGAATATATATAAAATTAAAGAATTTTATAATTAAGAAGGTCTTTGAGGCCATCTATTTCCAGTTTCTTATTTTACCAACTTACCAAGCATCACTCAGTGAGTTAGTATCAGATCCATGACTAAAACAGAAGTATCGTGAATTCTAGACCTCATCCCACCAAGCAATCTGGACAGTCACGCAGACTTGATCAAAAGCCATAGAAGGACAGACCCATCCAGGTATTTTAGAATCATCTAAAGAACACTGTGCTGACACAGAACAACCTTCAGATTATGACCTGGCTTCCATCGGAGGTCTTCTTAGAAGGAGAGAATGCACAGATCTCATCTACACGAGCACTCTAGTCTAGATTATTGCTTTATCTCTCATTGTAGTTAAGTAAATTGACATTTGTTTTCTTAACTTAAACTTGAAGCAGACTGCAAACTTCTTGGAAATAGTTCAATTACTGTGGATATTCATTTAAACTGAAGAAAAAAATCTCTCTCACTCCTAGTTCAAATACAGCAAAGTCTCCTGCTCAAAGTAATTAGCGCACATCCCACCAAACTCGGAACCAACTGGCTCAAGTCAGAGTGAATACATGATTTGGCATTTGTGTTTAAACTCTTTACTTCTTCACTAGAAAGGTGATAAAGGCTCTAACAGCGATGCTACTTGCAACATGAACTACAACATTCTGAACCATATACCAACCATCACTTCTTCCCATGCTGGTCTCTGAATATAAGCAGTGACGACAGCCATTAGATAGACATTGCTAAAAATGAAGTGCTGACGAGAGAGGATTTACATCCCATTACCAGTCCCCTGAGCCACACCATGGACCTTTAACTAGACATTTTATCATGTTGGTTGCTGCTATCTGAATTTTCTCTAATTTGTCTCTTTTTCAACATGTGGTATCCCAAACTAAAAGCAGTTGAAATATGTTCAGGCAAGACTAGTGCCAAGTTGCTGGAAATAATTTCTTTTTTGCTGGTTTAGAACATAATGCTTCCATTAACACAGACTGATATCACTCTGATAGGATTTGAGAGATCTTTTCTTTTTTAACTTCTCATGCTGTTTTGTTGACCTTGAACAGCTCTCAAATTCTGCTAAGTGATGGAGTGGCAACCTATAGCTCAAATGCCAAAGTGGTAGATGGTTTTGAGAGAAATGAAGTTGGCCTTCAGTAGTCATTAAGTCCTTCCATTTGTCCCCTTCTCCAGGCCCACCTCAGTTGGTCCACCATCCTCCTTGCCCACAATTCACCTAGTGCATCTCATTCATACATTACCTCATCTTAACAAGACTTAAAAGTTAAAGTCTTAGGGACACTTGGGTGGCTCAGTCAGTTAAGCATCTGCCTTCACCTGGGGTCATGACCCCAGTTTCCTGGGATCGAGTCCCGCACTGGGCTCACTGCTCAGCAGGGACTCTGCTTCTCCTTCTGCCTGCCACACCCCTAGTTTGTTCTCTGTGTTTATGTGTCAAAAAAATAAATAAATAAAACTTAAAAAAAAAAAAAGCTAAAATCTTAGTAGATCCAGGCACACATTCTCCTATTCTACCACTCCCCCAACAACTTCCAGCCACTAACTTCTAGGTTTCTAAATTTTTTTTTAAGATTTTATTATTTATTTGAGAGAGTTAGAGCATGAGAAGGGGGAGGGTCAAAGGGAGAAACAGACTTCCCTGCTGAGCAGGGAGCCCGATGCAGCACTCGATCCTGAGATGCCAGGATCATGATCTGAGCCAAAGCAGTCGCTTAACCATCTGAGCCACCCAGGTGTCCTAGGTTTCTACATTTTTAAAGTAATTCTCAAGAACAGAAAAGAATTTATTTATTTTATTTGAGAGAGAATGAAAACAGGAGAGAGATCATGAGTAGAAGGGAGGGGTAGAGGAAGAAACAGACTCCCCGCTGAGCAGGAAGCCCAACATGGGGCTAGATCCCAGGATCTGAGATCATGACCTGAGCCAAAGGCAGACATCCAACCAACTGAGCCACTCAGGTGCCCCTAAAAAAGAATTTAAAACCCCAAGCAATGAAGGTCACTCTGTCTATTGTGAGATCATATTTTACTTGGAAGTTGGGTTCTAAAGTTAATGTGAAATACAAAAATCAAGCCTGGTGAAAATTAGCATTAGAAATCTTAAGAAGAAGGTGACTGTGGTAGGCAGAATTCTAAAGCGGGTCTCCTGAGATTCCCATCCCGCTTATTCAGTCAAACTCAAATCTAAGTACCACTGTGAAGGGATTTCACAGATGCAAAGTCCCTAGTCTGTTGGCCTTAAAATAAAATAGATGGAAGAATAACTTGATGAGGCTGACCCTATCAAGTGAGCACTTTAAAAGCAGACTGTTTTCTCAGGCTGGTAGCAAAAGGAGAAGTCAGAGTGATTCAAAAGCACTGAAAGAAATCGATAAGCCATTTGCTGGCTTGCAGATGAAAGGCACCACATGGAAAGACCAGAGACTGGCCACTAACTAGCTGCTGAGAGGGACTCCTGGGCAACAGCCAGCCAGAAAACAAAAGAGCCTTGGACCTATAACGATCAAAAACTAAATGGGCCTATACGCAGATTTGTCCCAAGTCTCCAGGTAAGAGCCCAGCCCTGCCAATACCTTCCTTTCAGTCCTTTGAGCTTCTAACTGGGAACTCAAAGTATCCCAGACTTTTGACCTAAAGAACTGTGAGGTGATCAAAGGGTAAGTAAACTGCTCAGATTGTGACAATCCGCTATACAGAAATAGAAAACTAATACTGTAGCATGAGGCTATTCTATTGAAATGAATTTTTATTAGCTCCAATTTTTCTGTCACACAAGCCACATGTACTCCATAGCCACATGTTGCTACTTGCTTCCATATTGGACACTATAAACTGTAGAACTTTTCCAGCATTGCCTATAGGTCGATTGGACAGCATTGCTCTAGAAGATCCAAAAGAACCAGTTTTCTTACAGCTTTGGCCCAGATGATTATTTCTTTTTTTGAGCAGCAAATAATATAATAGGGTTGAACTAAAGGACCATGTGGTAAGTAAAATTCATAACTTTAATACTGTAATCATACTCAGCCCAATGAGACACTCACACCATGGAGAAACAAAAGGTAACTAAAACTGATCAAGGGAAACTGATTTCTGCCTTCCATTTCCTGCTCGTGCCCAGATGCATAATCAATTTGTGAAATGGTGGGTAGAACCTATGCTATTATCTCCACCCAATCCCACTAAACTCCTATAGTTGGACATGTTTTAGTTAAATGTGCACATGATGTCATTCCAAGACCCTTCCTACTCCCTCTTGATACCAGGCCAGCAATCACATGTCTGGGTCATCTGGGAACAAGAACAGCTGGGACTGATTTTGGAGTCTGACCAGCTTGGCAGGAAGCATACTTTGGCAATGTAAGACCAAGTCAGGGAGGTACGACCTGGGCTAATGGTGTAGGGATAATACTGAGACATAGACAAAGGAAGAGCACCCAGGCTTTGAGGCAGCAGTGATTCTAGATATCCATCAAAGTGTAAATTGTAGGCCACAAAATTGTTTTCTTAAAATGTGATAAGATTTTTGTCAGTATTGTATCAGACATTTTTGTCATTTACATACAGTTCATGAATAACAACAACAAAGCTCACATTTTAAGCCTTATTAAAAAATTTTGCAACAGCTGACTTCATCCCATGGGTATGCTTAAGAATGTCTCCAAGGCTGTGGGAAGACTACACAGTGAAATGCCAAAATGTCCTAATAGAAACCTGGAAATCGGAATTTCATTTAAGCCCTGGGAGAACAGGAAAATACAGGAATTAGACAAAAGGCCAAATTTAGACTCAACTCCTTCCAGGGAGATGGAAGGAAAACCACATACCAGGACCCTGGGAAGATAGGGAAGTAGAGAAACTATGTACAACAGATGAAATCAGGGCTCTATACCTATACATAGTGCACAGAAGGCCACAAACATGTATTAAGGGTCAGGAAGTCTATAGCTCCAGGTTCAAATGGGCCCTGCCACTCAGGGCAGGCTTTTTTTTTTTTTTTAACTTCTTTCAGTTTATTCAAAATAAAAATACATATAAAATTATGAAAATATAGGTTTACTATTTCCAACACATAAGTTGATGCTTCTGTTTGAAAGGCTTGAAAATTGTTTTTCAAGTTTTTAAAGCTCAGCTCAACCTCTCAATAAAGTATAACTATATTTGCTGGGTGCTAATTTCTGGAAGGAGCTCTCAGGTGGATAGCAGATGATTTCTAGACCATTCCCAGACCATTCTTGTAAAAGAGTAGAGAGGATTTCCTATGTACCCCACACATCCAGCACCCATTGGCCCATGGCCTAAGGCAGAAGGTATAGATATTACAGACACCCAAGATAGGCTCAAGCTGACATAGGGACGGTAAGTACATGGATAGAGCCAGGAAAGGAGGTATGAGTTGATGGCCCTCCACCCCTGGTTTTGTTGCCAAGCATCCAGAGACGTTCCTCACGCAGCAAAAGCTGATCTATCCTTCCTTTCCCCTTTGCTAACTCCCATGTCTATCTTGTAGCACTCCTAGCTGTTACTACTTCTCGACCTGGACTGGACACTTACCCTGTGTGCCATCTTGTTTTCAGCTTACTGTCAAACAATCTCAGCTCAGGAACTTTTAGCTTTTAGACCAAGTCCTTTGCATACATGTATGCAATATACATGTGAAAGGAAAATCCTGGCAGTTCGTATAACTTTTGTAAACCCACACACTTAATGGAAGATTAACTGCCAAAGCCAGTCATGCCAGGTCTCCCGACTCCTAGTCCAGTGGTTTGGTCATGCTGCCTTTCAGCAGCTGTTCTAAACCTTTCCAAAGCATTTTCAAAGGTGCTGTTCCCATGAGTTGGTGGGGTAGAGAAGAAAATACCACAGAGAGGAAAACTGAGCTTCAAATAATAAGTTACTTGTGCATATTTTGTTGCTGTGGTTACTAAAAATTAAGATTGGTTGAAATAAACAGTTTCCCTCAATGTCATACTCCGGGGCCTCCTTAAAGTGAATTAGATGAAACATGTATATTTATTAAACTATGTTCTGAAGAAAACTCATCCTTTGCTGTCTCAGTGGATGTTTTATGAAAGAAGTGTTTAGTGGTTAGAACTGTTTGGGAAAAGTTGGGTTACAAAGGAGATAAATTAAAACAAACAAAGGGGGCTGATAAATTTTTTTTTGTTTAATTCCCAGAGCCTTTAATATCGAAGAGAGCAAAGATTGATTATAAGCTATGTGGAGTATTTTTCCAATGAGACAACAATGATCTCTGTTGTGGAACACATTAGTGTTCCACAAAACATAGTTTGGGAAACGCTGTCATAAAGTTTAGAAACATCAATTATATGATGTGTATTTATAATGTATGAGAAAGTGCTCTGTTGAAATTGGTGTCTGAAGCCATCTACTCCCCCACTTCAGAAATTCCTATCATTTTTTTTTTCACTTAGTGTAATAGATACTGTTCTGTCTAAGGTATTTGTTCCTTCCTATATTCCTGTGTCCCCCCCCCCCCCAATTTCCTCCTAGAAAGCCAATAGCAAGTTTCTTTATTATCATGATAGCTTCCTCTGCATTTCTTTTCCATGCTGTTTTTTGGTCTCTCCTCTCTTGGCTTACCATCTCTTCCCCCTGTTGGTCCTAGTATCCCCTTTTCTTAAACAACACTCGTATTCATTAAGTGTTCATCATGTACTCACTACAGGCATGAGCTGAGCTTTAAGTCTAGTAGTTTCTCTTATTATCCCAACTATATATCTTTTTTTCTAATTTTTTAATAGATTTTATTTATTTATTTATTTGAGAGAGAGTTTGTGTGAGCAGGGGGAGGAACAGAGTTGGAGGGAGAGAGAATTTCAAGCCAGACTCTGCTCTTAGCATGGAACCAAACCTCATGACCCTGAGATCATGACCTGAGCTGAAATCAAGAGTTGAACATTCAATTGACAGAGCCATCCAGGCCCCCCCTAATTAAATCTCTTTTTTTAATGCTTAAAATTTATCAGATCAAGGGGTTCTTGGGTGGCTCAGTCCATTCAACGTCTGCCTTTGGCTCAGATCACGATCTCAGGGCCCTGGGATTGAGCAGAGTTGGACTTCCTGCTCAGCAGGGAGCCTGCTTCTCCTTCTCCCTCTGCCCTTCACCCCCACTCAGGCTCACTCTCTTCCACATACTCTTTTTCTCAAATAAATAAATAAATAATTTAAAAGGAATTATTATATCAAGAAGAAGGATTAATTTCATAAAAACATTATACTTGTAAACATTAATAGCCACAAAATCAAGAGCTTCCACTATTTATTTCCAGAGTTGGCATTTGATTCTATCATGTTGGGTGTATTTCAATTTCCCCAGATGCCACTCATATGAACATGGAAAAATTTATCTCTCCTACCTTGACCACTGCCTCGCCTACTTCATCCTTTCATTCAAATATCCATCCATCCATTTTTTTATTCAGCACATACTTTTTGAGGATTTCCACATGCTGTTGAGGGTCCATTTTGTCAGGCATTGAGGATATCAGGTTTAACAAGATCTGGTTCCTATTCTTGAACGGTGTGTAGTCAAGCCATAGGAGATAGGCATATAAACAGATGGTTATGTATATCCTCATGAGTGCTATAAAAAGTATGGAAAGAATCCTGCTGGAGGACCCAAGAACCTTATGAAGTTGAGTAACCTTCACAGGGAATGCAACTGGAAGTACAAGAGATACAGAATGGTTTTGGAATGTGACAATATGATACAGGTTATCAGTTCAACAAGCAGAGAATATTATTTTAATGACTATCTCTGGAAGCTGGTGTGGGCAGAAAACCCAAAGTTAGCTTTTCACACTCCTGGTCTGGGATTCCCAAATCCAAATTCCTTTTCTTTGATCTTGAAATAGTAAATGGTATGTTTTAGAGTCAACAATGAAAGAGTGGTCTCATTTAGTGGGACAATGCTATGTTTGGTATTGTTTGTTGAGATACATAGGGAATTTGGGAAAATGTAACTTCTGATAGGGAGATATTTCATTCTTTTTTTCCTCCTTCTGTCCCGGGTCTTCAAGTGAACTTTTGTGAATTTAAAAAGTCTCTGCAGAGGACATCCTTGAGGTAGCCATCATGCAGACAGACTTTTGCACAGTCTGAAAAACAGACCAGTGGATAGACGTGTGCATGCATAAGAATTTGCCAAGCAGAGAAAGGAAAGAAGCAGAATCCAAGCAGAGACACAGCATGAACAAAAGCCCAGAAAAGTGATGGTTTCAGCATGTTTGGGAATTGTTGAGTTCACTCAGGAAGCTCCAGTGCTATGGTGGGAGATGAGGCCAGATGATGTGTAAGAGCCAGAACATGAAGGAACTTGTAAACAAGCTTGGGAATTTAAATTTTTCCGCTGTCGATAATGGAGAAACCAGAAGAGGATTAAAGTGAGAGGGTCACATAGTCAAATTTTAAGAAGTAAATCTGTGGTATTCTAGAAGGTAGACTGCATTCACAATAGCCAGGTAAGTGAAAATAGGATAAGAATCTGTTAAGCATGGTCTTGGGATGATGAGGTTGAGGAAAGATGAAAGTCTGAACTAAAGTAATTCAAAATGAAGAAGAGAGTCCAGTTCATAAAATTATTTCTGAGGGAGTATAAGTGGCACTTGGAGCCATGTTGTACCAGCTTGCAATGGTCAGTAGTTACACATTCAGAAATACCGTGAGGCACCTGGGTGGCTCTGTGGGTAAACATCCTGCTCTTGAATTTGGCTCAGGTTATTATTTCAGGGCCTTAGATGGATACTCACAACAAGCTCTGCTCAGTGGGGAATCTGCTTGAGGATTCTCTCTCCAGCTGCCTCTGCCCCTCCCCTGC